>NW_017306427.1:93632-121184 GCF_000935625.1 Nanorana parkeri
TCAGAATAAAGAAAAAAAAAGACACAGTGGGGTTTCTCTTCTTGGTGGCCTGGAGCGGGGGGCTCCCAGAGCGCCCGGGAGATTTTGTAAATTTTGTAAATTTTTTTTTTTTTTTACAGCAGCAGAGCCGCCGGATAATAGGAAACTATTGGGCGGAGCTAGCTGTCACTGCTAGCTCCGCACAATCGTTTTCTATTTACTTTTTTCTACTTTTTCACTCTTTTTCTGTTCTGCTCGGTGCCTCTGAGGGACCGAGCAGAACAGCCGAGCCAAATGCCGCTCGGCGGCATTCGGCTATTCTCTCACTGCTGTTCGGAATCTTTCAGAATAGCCCGAACAGCAGTGTGAAGCCTGCCGGAGGTTCGGCTCAGCCGATCCAGATGTTGGATCGGCTGAGTCGAACTCCTTCTGCACTTGCTGAGCATGTTCGGCTGACCTGAAGCCACACGAAGCAAGCCGATGTACGGCTGATTTCAGCCGATGTACGGCTGAAATCAGCCGTACCAGCCTGAAGTGAATAGCCGAACAGTGTTCGGCTCACTTCACTTCTGATCGGTCATTCACTCGGCTGCCCTCGGCAGCTTTGTGAATAGACCCCTATGTTTTGTGTGGAACAATTTGTATTTTTCTTTGTATACAGTCTCCTGAATATTGTACCTCCTCAAAGATAGATGCGTACATGAGAAAAGTAGAGGAGAAAAGTAAAAAGGAGTTACACAATAAAAACACAAAGGAAGTGGTCAATAGGCATGAAGTGAATTGAAGTGAACCTGTTATCTCCAAACATCCAGTCATGCACAGCAAAATAAAAACATATGAACTGCCCTCTTAAACCCTATTTATACCAACATATATTTCAAAGTTTCAGTCATGTCTACTTTTTGTTTTTTATCAAGTCTGTACATATTAGGTTTCTATCGAAACTAATTTTGTTGCCCGTCTATGGACTATCTTATCAAAATTGTTTGTAAGTGAGGACACCAGAACTGGACACATTATATGAAACTGGGTCTAATTAAATCTCTATATAGTGGAATCACTTCTGCTTGCTGATGATTCCTCTAGTGAGAATTATCATCAATTAGACTTATATTTGCGTTGCCCACTGGCTAACCACACTGTTTGCTCATTTTGCAATCATCTGAAATGAGCACCCCCAAATATTTTTCTCCTGTAGTTCTCGCTAAACTGAAGTTGCCATTGCGTTAACTAAAATTCCTGCAATGTATTTTGACAATTTGCTAAAGATTTAACTTAGCAAATCATACCTTGTATCTGGAATTTAATAAGTGTTCTTAACAGACTATTAGAACTTTGGGCTTATTGGTATCCAGGAACATGTTGGCTTGTTTGTCATTTGTATTCGTTTTTAAAGGAACTAGCTATAGCAACTGTGTTTATACAAGTGATTACAGTGCGATTATAGAACAACTCTGCAAGCCATTTTGAATCCTAAAGTATCTTAGGAAATATACTAAGCTACTTCAACAATCAGAAATGGCATACAGAGTCATTGATAATAGACATGTGCGATTCCTTTCAGAAAGATTCATTATTCTGACTTATTTTTGGAAATTCGTACATTCAGATGCATACGAATTTCCAAATGACAGAAATGCAAACTAATATGATTTTCCGATTAATAAAAATTTCAGATGCATCCGAATCTTCTTTCCCGAATGTCACTATTGCTGCAATGTAAATTATTTCGGAAAAAAAATTCATACATACTAACGTTACGAAAATTACCGAAATTTCGGATTTTGTCCGAATCCCGAAACGAATTGACTTTCGGAAGCAAATCCCGAAAAACTAAATAATTAAACTCTGAATGAATGAAAACAAATTTGTTGCCGACGCACATGTCTATAAATTTTAGATCTGTAATATGGTGACTCTTGTACACTTGACTTTCATTTTGGAGTAAGGAAGGATTCCGTCCTTGGGAGCACTCTCCTTCTTGTGAACTCCACCAATCTCTCTAATCTGTCTTAAGGCGCCCATACACCTTACGACCATCGCTAGACCTTTGTCTTGCAATGGTCGTATGCTTATTGAAAGCTCGTACGAGAATCGAGCAGTGTATGGGCACCTTTAGTGTCCCTTTGCCAGGCTTGTATCCTCTTCTGTAGACAGGCAACAGATCTTCACCTCTCTGGTCCCTGCGCTACTTCTCAGGTTCAATTCTTTCTTCTCTCTCTCCTCCAATTTCCCATTATCACTAATTATCAAACTAATGAATATCTAATCAGAAAACAGACCCACTTCTTCGCCTGTAAATGTTGGATGGCTTCTAAGCCCAAGGTGGCTAAAGTTGTCCAAGTCAACATTACTCACTTATGACCTCTTTTTTATTGACACTTACCAATAGGTTCTTTTATGGCAGCAACCGAAGGTGTGACAAATATGAGGTCTGACTGTGGGTAAAATTAGTTAGTATATTTTTTTTAGGTCAACTGTAGTGTAATACCGCATTATGGCCACTAGATGGAGCTGAGAAGCATAAGAAATATTTATTTCCTGTGTGCCTTTGCTCCATCTTGGGGCAAAAGGTGGTATTACATAAAATTTTAACTGAAAAGAAAATATACTAAGGGGTCTATTCACTAAGCTGCTGTAGGCAGCCGAGTGAATGACCGACCTAAAGTGAAGTGAGCCGAACGCTGTTCGGCTATTCACTTCAGGCTGGTACGGCTGATTTTCACGGAGCCGTGTCAGAATAGAAAAAAAAAATGTTACCTATAGGAATGCATTGCTAGATTCCTATTGGCTATTTCAATTTGCAATAGTCAATAGTAAACTAGCATTGCCCCCCCCCCCCCCTCTGCTGCAGTTCTCCATCAGGTCCATCAGCAGAGGACGGGTGCAATGCTAGTTTACTATTGGCTATTGCAAATTGAAATAGCCAATAGGAATCTAGCAATGCATTCCTATGGGCAAACATTTTTAATTTATTTTTTCTATTCTGACACGGAGCCGTGTCAGAATAAAGAAAAAAAAAGAAGAAAAAGCAGTGTTTCTCGCCGGGAGCGGGAGACTTTGCTGTCTGGAGATCAGTGTCCCTGGTTAGCTGGTAACCAGGGAAGCTGATCTCTCTGCAAGTGACCGGAGCCAGCCGTAAGATCAGAAGCAGGCTGTCGGTCGGCCAGCTTCGGCTTTCAGCGCGGCTCAGCTGAGCTGAGGCATATGCCTTCGGCCCGACTGAGCCGCTCGGCTAAGTTCGGGAGCTGTACGGGCTATTGTGAATAGCCCGTACAGCAGCCCATCGGTTCTACTGAACCGAAGGGGTCCTAGGGCCAAAGCTAGCCGAAGGATGGGCCGAAGCTACGGCTAGAGCCTTCGGCTGCTTCGTGAATAGACCGCTAAGAAAGTTTGATTTTGATTTGCCTCTATTAGCACAGACTGACATTCTCAGAGATTTGCAGGGTGAATGGCGCTGCAAATTGCTTATAAATAGATCCACATTTTTGCCTTGTGGCAGCTCCCAACCCCTATGTACAAACCTCAGTACTTCTTTAATTTTGGATAAAGAAGGGGAGCATTAAAACCCCTGTCAGTGTTTTTGCCATATGTGCATTAAGATGAGAAACGCCTAACCTTTAGTACCACTTTAAAATAAGGGTGCCAAAACCACTGATAAAACAGTAGTCTGCAAGTGTTTCAAAATCTGCTAGAGCACTATAATTATGTAGCGTCACCCTTTTCTCAGTCAGTGATACCCAATGCAGGGTAACACTATCTATGGCTCCAAAGGGTGGTCAGGGTGGTCCAAAGGTACAGTAATAGAACTAACGGGTCTCCCTGTTTCCTCTATAAGAAACCTCTATGATGGATCCACAGAACACCAGCACACCTTGACTCTAGGGTCGGTTGCTATGGGTTACCACAACTCGGTATTCTTTTCTAGGGACAATTCACTCACTTTGCCCATCAGCACTTACCGCCCTCTATAGTGATCGATTAAAACAATTTCCAGACTGTAGATATGATGTTGAGATCTTTATTGTAGAACTTCAGAGAGAGAGGTTGAGGGTTAGGATCATACAGATAGATGTAGACTGCTTGTGTGGTGTGGTCGCTGTCTCCATTCACAGCAGGAAGAACACCTGGTACAGCAATACTTGAGGTAGAAGCCACCAGTCATGTTCATCCTTGTCATCAGTAGCAACCACTGGGCCTCCAGACTCAGGCTCCAGTGTGGGCAGTTGGGTAGTCCCCAAGCTTCAGGACTAGCCAACTCAGTCAGTCCATAGTAGCCTCCCCACAGGCAGGGCCCAGGGGGAGGAAAAGAGAGCTCACATGGTCCACCCGAATTATTTATCTCCATCCCCAGCATGCACCACTGGCTGTTAACCTCACAGTGATTGGCTGGAGAAGGATATCTACTCATAGCAATCTCCCATTGGTTGCTCTGCTCTGTGACGCGGATACACCCAGCAGCAAACAGATGCAAATGATGACAGATTGATTAGGGCAAACCAAATTAACCCAGACTACAAATCAGCATCAGACTGCTTACAATCTGATTTAATAGCACTCCTGCCTACAGGGTGCTACAATTATAAATTAGGAGAAAATAATCATAAGGATCATTATAATAAAACTGGGTTTGTTAATATGTTTAGTGAGCTGGACTTTATAGTAAAATATGTATTGCTTTCACTTAGCCGATGTACCCACAAGACCAACAAGCAATCGTTTTTTTTTTCTTTTCCAGGGTACGGTCCAAAGAACTAGTAACTGGTTGTATAATTGATTATATTTAATTGTGGGTGCACCTAACAATTCAGTGGTGCACAAATAAACAATGTACCCCAGGATTTTGCAGTTTATTATAGCCCATATTTTCCAAGTTTACATCTGTACAATTAAGAGTCACTTTCCTAGCACAAACTACTTCTTAATTATATTCCCTTTAATTCTTTACCAGTTATTAATATCACATTTTAACATATTTGATAGAACAATTTCTGTATGTGGACTGATTTGTCTTACAAACCCTAATTAGATAATTTAAGATGAACTAATTAATCCTCTGAGCACAGTTATTCTCAATAAGTTTCAGTCTTTGATAAGTGGTGAGGAAGATGAAAATAGGCAATATAGGCTGTGTGTTTCAATTCAAGTACATCCATTTTAACTGTTCATCCTCTGCATTTATTTTATATTATATATAAAAAAAAATACTGTAGATTGATTCCATCAAGATTTTATATATTGCTGCTTTCCAGATTGATTTAATAAACTATATTTCCACTTTTGCAACCGAAATTTGGATAACACCTTGTAAGAGACCCCCTTTTACCGCGCATGCGCCAAGAGTGCGTTCCCATTCCATTGAGAAATGCGCTCTTCCACGCATGCGTGGGCGCCATGGACCAGTCGCACAAAAGCGCGCCAAATGGCGCACAGGAAGTGACACATCACCCTAATCATTTCCTCTATATAAACCAAACCTGAGCACCACCATATTGCTGGATTATCTTCAGCTCTCCTGTGTATCCTGTATTCCTGTGAATTCCTTCCTGATATGCTGTGACCCAGATTTGTCTTGACCTTTCTTGCCTGCTGCCTGCCACTGGCCTTGGATTTGTTTACTTGACTTTGCCTCTGCCTCACCCCTGTGTGCCATTCCTGCCCGATTGGTTTTGACCTTGGCTTGACTTGGAAATTGAATTGTGCCTTGGAAAATCAAGCCCCTGGAATTCAGCTTGCACGTTGTTATCAACACTGGCACCCGTGCCACTTGCTGTCTACTTGGACTCTGTCCCCATCCTCAGAGTCCTCGGGACACGAGGTGCAAGGGAGGCCTCCTCACACATTCAGTCTCCAACCAGGTACGTGACACACCTACATTTTTCTATTCACAAAGCATAACTTAAAAAAATGCTTCTTACATTTTACTTGCACTTTTCTGAAAACGTAATTTTTTCCTTGATATGCAATGTTAAGGAGGGCGTTTGGAGTTAATGTTTTCCACAATTAAGCCTGTCTATGCTGTGCTTCCAAATCTCATTATTAGTTGTAAACTAGATTTGTCCTAACAAAAGGATAAAGATCACCAGTGTGTTCTGCAATGTATGTTATTGGGAGAATTCTGTCTCCACATGCAATAAAAAAGTTTGGTGAATGCCAAACCTGTTACAAAGTTGCCACATCCCCATGATATAGACAATTTTTCGGGGCTTTTAAGGCACACATAAATTGTCAACATTTTTAAAATAATTATTTTATTCCAAATGTTAAATATCAATGAAGTTATATATACAGTTCTTTTTTCTACCACAGCTTCACCCCCATCATCTAATTAATATTATCATATTGTTACATTTCACATATCTCAATGTAAGTCAGGGAGACAAGAAAAGAGAGTCCAATGTGTTTCATGAACAAGTTTGCTTCTTCAGGGTTAAGGGATAGGGTTGACATCTGTGGTATACAAATATAAGCCATTAACGATCACAACATATCGACAGTTTATGAAAGGCGCTAGCAAGGACGAGACAACTGAGGCTCTCACCTCGGACGCAGGTGCGGGGGGTGGGCGCAGCCAGCTGTCACAGCAACATGGCCGAGCGGTGAGGAAAGAGAGAGCCGGTCGGCCAGGATATGACAGCCGGCGGCTCTCTCTCCCCTAACTGATCAGCCATGCTGCTGTGATTATTAGCTATTATAACTATTATACTGTGACGGACCCCCTTACTCAGCATGAGTATGTCCGCCGCTGTCTTCTTCCTTGCTGAGGAGATATTGCAACCTGAAGATCCTTAGCTCCTAGTTTCCCCAGTCACTAGCCAAGGCTTGAGTGTAGGGTAAACAAACTCTGCTTTATTGAGCAACTGCACAAACTTTTATACAGCAAGTGATGAAATCAGAATATAATCCCATCACATCCACCCTCCCCTCCCAGACAATCGGTCTGCTCAACACCACAGGTGTCCACCTTCTAACGAACTCCAGACAGCCATAGCAAGAGCCTGGCCAGAATGTCATTGTTCTGAGCTCCCTCAGAGAACAATGGGAGATAACGAGGGATGGTGCTGATAGTCTTTCCATAACCAGGTCACACAGCATAACGCACTCAAACATAACTCAACACCAATACACATTTAACTTATAAACTGATCACCGTGTCGTCACATATACCAGGTATACTATATAAATAAGTATATTTAATGACATATCAATGATCTCTATAATTACTCCTAGTAATATTCACATTTGCTCACCTACATCAAGGGGAGAGCACAAGAATTAACTTTATCATCCCATACATTTATATTACTAAGTGGAGGTCCTTGTTAATTACTACCCACTCCAAGGCACCAAAACACTCCAAACCACTCCATGTTTCACCCTGAGTCTGTAAAAAATATACAACCATAAAATTATATTTTAAAAGTTATATATCAAGTCCCACTTTAAAAATATACATCTCATTGTGAATAATATCTTCCTTATAAGAATCCTCTCCTCATGGCCACTAGAAGGGACTGACCTCAAGGAATCCACCCCTTCAACCCTCGTTGGGTGCTTTCCCCTCCCACACCACCATGCATACCACTCACACCATATTGGTACATGCACGATGATGTTGTGCATACAACATGCACAGACCTATAATGTCACCACACATGCACGCTGAAGTTAAAGGGGGAAAGAAAGAGAAGCTATGCTGCACTATATTCTCACTCCTCTGGGCAGAAAGCACCAAGGATTAAATTGGCTCCATCTAGTGGTGAAAAGCCACTACCTTCTCCAAGGACAAAACTGTACTAATCTACCTCCCGAAACATAGCCATATGCTGGGGGAGCATAGAGCCCGCGCATAGGGCCCTCCTTAAGTGGTCACTCAAGGTCATGCAAAATGTGCACAATATAATATCTTAAATTAATCTACCAATCAGAAAGTATCATGCAATAAAGTATGAGCATTTTATGATATATTCTGCACCATTCTTTATACCATAGATATGATGTTACTCTTCCAAGATACTCAATTTAAACTTAGTCAATATCTCTGTATATCAATTAGACAACAATAAATATTTTTTTACAATAATACATTTTTACAGTACTATGTAAATTCATTTTATTTTAATTACCCCAGGTCTGTATATATTCATAGATATATTCATAGGAAAGACTTGAAGTCCATGGGCTCATGTAACCCCAGGAACTGTGTAGCCAGGAGATCATAAAGCTATCTAATTTCAATCTATAACAATGTATGATCCCAATCACCCCCTTGTGGGTCTTTATGTACATGATCAAGGGCCATAAATTGAACACTAGATGAATTATCTCTATGCTATGTTGTCAATAAGTGAACTCAAATCCCCTATTTCGATTACATAAATGTGATCATGCATTCTTTGCCAAAACCCCCAAAAATGTATTGACGGCCAAAACTCATGTCTGGTCTTGCCTAAACATGCACCAACATATGACCCCACTGTTTTGTAATTCACAGAGCAGTTAGATATGAGCCTCTTGTCATTTGGAAAAATAGGCTCCTTACCGTCTTTTAAATTTGCAATATGAACAGTCGAGACATTTATAGGTTCCTTTATATTTGCAAGGGTCCCTTCTATTGTTACCCCTATTTAAACTAAGCACCACTTTTTCCCTTAAGAATACTGCCTTTTTATACACAATATCCTGGTTAGCTTAATGAAGCATTTTACATAAGGGTCCCCTAGTAATAGATAGCAATATTACAAACATGTTGAAAATACTGTCTTGTTTATTTTGTGATCAGTTTAACCATCTCAGATTTTTTTTTCTCTATTTACAATGAAGTAACAATTCTCTAGATTTTAAGCATGCCTTTTGATAATCCCTTTCTAGACATTTGCCCCTTTGTAAAAAATGTGTCCCTAAAGCATCTGCTCCTAAAGCATTACGTTTTCTTTTGTTTCAACTGCACAATTTTGCTGAATTTATAAATACTGACTATATGGTTTCGGCCAAATAAGAGGGGACAGGTGGGATCTATAAACGTTCAAAATGGTACAATGTACCGTTTAGTGTGCTGTCACATTTGAGGATCTCAACATCCAGGAAGGAGATTTTATTCCTATTGCAGGACATAGTAAATGAAATATTAAACATATTGATATTTTCAACAAATTCCTCTAGAAGAGAACTGCTTCCCAGATAATACAAATATCATTAGTGTGCTTGTGTCATGATACGAACACAGCACAGGTACATTGACAAGATATCATGCAAAAAAAAAAATGTCCCTTTCCACACACAAGTACAGATTGGCGTAGGATGGAGCACAACATCCTGCGCCATGAAGGTAGTGGAAACCATAAAAACTGAATATATTGTGTTTTAGGATTTATAATGACACATATAGCTTATTGATTGTTTTATTTAATTAGGAAATCTGTTAAGAGTGTTCATGTAAGTCAGAAATTAATGATGCATAGATGATGGACATAAAATGTTTTGATTGTTAACAGCTTATATTTGTATAACATAGATGTCCACACTGTCCCTGTAGAAGCGAACTTGTTCATGAAACACATTAAACTCTAATTTCTTGCCTACTCCACTAGCGGAGTTGTGGATGGCTTTATAAGTGACTGTTAATATAAAATAGTGTTAGTTATATGATGGGGGTGAGGCGGTGCTGGAACAAGGAACCTTATATATAGTTTTATTGATATTTTAATGATTCTTTTAGCAAATGTTGACAATTTATATGTGCCCAAAAATTGTCTGTTCCAACATTACCCCCCTCCCCTTTGTTCAGAATAGCTTGTAAAGAGCTGCTCCATGGAAACAACTGAAAAAGGAATTAAATATTTTTTTAAATCATTTTTAGATATGCTGTGTGAATAGAAAAACATAGCAAATATATAGTAGGGTTTTCTCAACTTTGACTGCGTAAGTGTAAATACGCTTTAAACTGTGTGCAAAGCTAAAAAAAATTTCTTTTAAGTTTTGGATAGAGCATGAAAGGTATAAAAGAAATAGGTAGTGTCACAGATCAGCTGCAAAGCTGATCTGTGTCTCACTGCTTGCATTGTTTTACCTTTTTGCTACTGTGGGTCTGCTGGCACCTGTGGTTTCTCCTTTTGCTGCACTGTTTTAGCAGCTAGGGGTGTCACCCACTTCACCTGAGGGTTAATAAACCCTTTCTCCCTGCTACTTCCTGTCCTGCCTCCTATTTGTTTCCCTATTTAAATCCCTCTCAGACTAGCTTCTGGTTGCTTGAGCAACACTTGTTCCTGAGCCCCTTCTGTACATTCATTCCTGACCTGACTTCCTGTGGATTGACTGCTTGTATACCGACTCGGCTAGTTCTGATTGCGATTATCTGCTGCCCGCCCTGACCTTTGGCTCATTTTCTGGATCTCCTTTTGCTCTATCCATCCATGCCTACACTGTTTTGTGTTTTCGAGTACTTTTCACACGAGGGTGAACCGAACCGCAGTCCAAACTTCTGTGAGGGGGTCCCTGGCAGAACATCAGCTGGCCCTTAGACTCCACGCCATAGGTAAGCATACAATTTGCCATTTTCCTGACATGATCATGGCAGTATACAGATGAGATATAGCATGCCAAACAAGGGAGGTTAATGCTGAAGGTCTTATAATTATTTGAATAATTGTTAGAACATTTAAAATTGAGCGACCAGCCACCACTGTGGTCAAGACTGCTGAATCTGTAATGGGCTAGGTATAAGTCAACCAGGTTGCTGCCTTGCTAATCAACTCTGGAGAGACACCTCAATTCTCTTCACAAGGATGAAACCTCTCTAGTAGTATGGTCTTTGAGATTGATAATGGGATCCATCTTTTTTGCTATGTAAGTCCTCTAGATAACCTTGACCAGCCACTTTGCAATCATCCTAGTGGACACAGGAAGCACCATTCTGATACCACCAGGAATGATGAACAAGTTATTTATCTTCCTAAAAGAAGAGGTCATATTAATATACTTCACTAGCATAGCTCCCACATCCAAGGCATGAGGAGAACATGATGCTTCATTTTGGAATGGTGACAAAACTGTGTCTTGATTTAAATGAAATGTCTTGCAGACCTTAGGACGATGTTCAGGGAAAGGTGTTATTGCCGTCAGAAACACTGCTTTTAATGTTACTGTCCATATTAAGGAAGAAACGGACTGGACAGCATCTCCAGCACTATCTGAAAATCCCAAAGAGGGATAAATGATCTTTTTGGGGAGTGAATTTTTGCACAGGCTCTCAAAAATTGCCCCAAAAGCTGATGGGATGCCCACCAAGTTTTAGATAATGAGGATAAGGCTGAAATCTGCACTCCGAGAGTGCTGACACTGAGGCCAAGCTCAAGATCTGTCTGAAGGAAGTCCAATCAATTAATGACAGCTTGAAAGAGAAGATTGAAACTCCAAGATCTTCCAAAGTCAATCAACTTAGACCATATCCTACTTAATGATTCTTAATAGGTGCTCAAGACTTCAATAAGGTTTCAATGACTGAGGGTTAACAACCAAGGCAAATTAGTCTTTGCCTTTTACTCTCCAAGCTGCCAGATGTAATCTGGGTATTTTTGGATGGAGCACTTGGCCCTGTTGAAGAAGATTTTGAGAAAAAGTATAAATTTTTGGAAAAAGCATAGGAGGTTCAATTTTTGCAGAGATTGCAAGAGAGGGAACCACGATCTGCAAGACTACCAGGGAACGATTGCTATCACCACACCTGGAAACCTGGAACTATGGATCCGGTGAAAAAAGTCTGAAAATCATTGGGACTGAAGGATACACATAAGATAGTTTGCACACTCTACTGGATGTCAACACATCTACTGCTGCAGGAAAGTTTACTCTTGCCAAGAAGTGACCGCACTTCCATTTACATCATCACCAAGGTTCCATGATTCTATTGCCAAAATGCCTTCAGGGCCTGAAATGCTGCTCTCAACTCCAAGATGCTGGATACTTTATCCACCACCAGACTCTGCCACTGACCTTGAGCTAAGCTAATCATTGAGGTGAGCATCCCAACTGAGTGCAGAGGCACCCATAATAGGATTCAACTGATGATAGTTGAATAGATTCACTGACTTTAACTACCACCAGAGAGACTGGGGTTGATTTACTAACCTCACAAACACGCCACAAACACGCCATGCATAAACACGCCGATTGCGCGCATATGTAGAGGTCAACCTGATTCTCTGGTGCAAGGAACATCTCCATTACCTTAGAAATCCTGTTTGGAAGGATATCAGCTTCCAGATAGCCCACTTCATCATTGCAGTTGTGGATGTCCACTTTCCTATTATTTTGAGACAATGTGATGCTGACAAGTTGGACATAACCTGCCTCAAATGAGGTACTAAGACCAATGTCTTTTCTGAGGGAAGCTCCACAGAGTTCTGAGTGTTCAAGACTGCTCCCGGAACTGTCATGCTTTTTGTTGGAATATCATCTAAATAAAGCAACACCTGTAAATCCTGCTCATGCAGGCTGGCAGTGACTGGAAGCATTATTTTGGAAAACATCCTGAGGGATGTGGAAAACCCAAAAGGTAAGCAGGCAAACTGAAAATGGAACTTTAGATGAACAAAATCAAGACACTTGTGGAAGTTAGCGTGCACCGGAACATGTATAGAAGCATCCACTAGGCCTAGAGATAACATCCAATTGCCTTGCCTGATAGCCTGGCTGATTGACGGCAGTGATTCTATCTGAGACCTTTGAACTGTGATTTTTCTTCCAACACTTTCAGATCTAAGACTGCTCTCAAGTCTCCTGTCCCATTTTTATAATTCAACACAACATATAGCCCGGACTCTGCATTCTGAGAAAACACCTCTGCCCCTATTTATAAAATCATTAGTACATCAAATGGAACTGGGGTTTAATGAGGCGCATCACCATTGCAGTTGATAAAAAACTTATTTATTTAAACATACAAAATAGAAGATAAAATTATGACGTACACATTAAAACCCTAATAGAGTCAACACTCCATCTATCCTTGTTTTGCAGCCATAGTACATATATATACAAATTAAAAAAACTCATGTATTATCCATAGTTCATCTTGGTTTATTCTTTAGTATTCTATCAATATGGCAATTTTCACTGGGTTGTGTTTCAAGGTTTTTGTTTCGACACGTTTAACTTATGTGCTTCTTCTGGGGACCTTGGGTGGCTTATCTAACATAAATACATAATTACTTAGTTATTCAAAATCATTAGTTCTTTTTAGCATATTCATGCAATTCTTATTTTGAGCATAAGGTATTAATAAACAGTAAAGTAACAATAAAATAATCCCTGTGTGTGTTGTAAAGTAAACACTGCTCCAAACTCGCTCCCATGGTGGACTACAATCTCAATACAAATTAGTAAATTAACCACCTCCCAGCCGGCCATTGTACAAAAACGGCAGCCGGAAGCTCCCTGGATCTGCGCGGGCGTTTTTAAACATCAGCTCAGCCAGGCCCACTTGCGCGCGAGCAGGAAAGTGCCTAAATGTAAAAACAGGCAGCGATGCCTGTTAAGATACAAGCTATCTGCCGGCTATAGAACCTGCGGATTGGTTGTATAAGCTGCCAATCCGTGCCCCCCCGTCCGCGGCCCACCCCCTCCCAGTGTCATACTGGTCCTGGGCTTCACCGTGCCTGGTGGGAGCTCGGGACCAGCATAGTGGCTCTGTGACAGGGGTTCAGAGGGAGATCGGTACACGATCTCCCTCCGGTCCCCTTTTCGCTGTCAGAATGCGGAAGTGATGTATATTACATCACTTCCGCATTCTTGTGTCACTCTCCAGCTTCAGACGCTGGATAGAAGCTAATGAAGCAGATATTTGCTTCATCAGCTTCTTTGTGGCCTTCTAGGTGACATTACGGGTCTTGGAGACCCCTGATGTCTCCATAAAGAGGACCTGTCACATCCTCTTTGCTATCACACAGCGGGTTTTCATATCCCCCTATGTGATAGCAATAAAGTTAAGTGAAAATTAAATAGGAAAAAAAAAAATGAAAGTTACAAAAATGTTTTAAAGTTACACATGAAAAAGAATTTAAAAAAACACAAACTTTTTTAAAGTCCCCACCCATACATAAACGCATGCAAACATGTGTCGGGTGCTTGTCACGGTCTGGGGAACCGGGGCGCTAGGGTACCTGAGCTCCGGTGTTTACAGAGTTGGTAGGAGCCACAAATAGGCAGGATATCGGGATGTTGGTAACAGGGAGAGAGGAACTAATGGTCTGTGCGTTCAGGACGCACTAGAGGCGCAGAATCTAAGAAGGGCCAGGTATTCGACAGAGCCTCTAGTGGTGAGGATGATTGGCTGCTGGACACCTTCCAGGTTGCGGCCCTCTAGCGCACCCACACAGACGCAGGAGGACTAGCTGAAGCAGCGGGGAACTGGATACAAACAAGTAGGGAAGAAACCTGTAACCAAGAGGAGGAAGTTAGGAACAGTGGCACACAATATGAGTGAGAGAGAAAGTCTCCAGCAAAAGTGCAAAACGCACAGCAGAATATACTGAAGAGACTAGATAAGCAAGGACACCAGTGAAGGGAAAGTAGCTTAGAGGCAAAAGAGGGAAAACACAGAAGTGAGGCAATGAAGGCAGTATAGAGAGACTCACCGCACACAGGTGAAAGCAATTAGGGTCTGCAACAATATACTAAAGGTAACCACTGAAGTACTATAGTAGGGGCGCAAAGAGCAAAGCAGGGGATAACACCAAACCGGGATACCAGCTGGTAAGGGGAAGCCAAAGGCACAAGGATCCAATAATAAGCGCAGGGAATAAGATCCCAGGGATAGTTAGAGCCACAAGGCATGAGACTTGTTGCTCGCAACAAGTGAGGAAATCCTAAATAGGGGATAAGGAGAGCAGATTGGCTGCAGCCTTGTGAGACACCATAGGCTGACAGCCCAGAAACAGGGAGCAGAGCGAAAATCCGGCACGGATTTCTGGATATTGTGACAGTGCGCATACGTGCAAAAACGATGATTGTGCCCATTACGCCGCACATGTTAGATATCGCCGCGAACATCGCAGTGAGAGCAATCATTTCAGTACAGCGTTGAATGACGGAATAAATGTCAGTCAAAATACGGCAGCGCTGAATACTGAAAAATGGCCTGGCCAGGAAGGGGGTATAAACACCTGGTCAACAAGTGGTTAAATGTGAGATTGTAGACCATCATGGGAGTGAGCTTGGAGTGGCGGCTACTTTACAACACACACAGGGACCATGGGGAACAAAAGTAGCCACCCTCCACAAGGAAGGACAGTGTCAGCACCAATTCAGAGATGATTTGAGGATCTACAGCCAAGTGATACACAAATAAGATACATTTTTGTTAATAGCTAAGGTATTTGAATATATTTTTAAGATTTAATTCCTGAGTTTAGTGTCACTTTAACAGCTCTTTCACACCAGACGCGTTGGGATTGCTCTGTCCAACCTTTTGAGCAAAGCCCCAACGCATAGACAGGGCAATTTGCCTTGTATTAAATGGGCATGTGGGAGCTGAAAAAAGTATTGCATGCTGTACTTTTTTTTTCAGCACAGCGTGGCGCAATGTGGTTCAGCCGAATCTCACTGTGCTGTGCCCATAGAACGTTATTAAATGTCACTTGTGACATTTCAATAAAGTACCAACAAAAATAAAGGAAACAGTGCTATGTGCAGGGATGGCACATTAGCACTGTGCCTGTCAATGGCCACTAGCAGCAATGTGATTGGAGCAGCTTTCTGGTGTGAATAGTCTAAATCCTTGGGTCTCAACTGGTGGGTCGTGACCCAAAAGTGGGTCGCTGCATGCCTTCCACTTTTCTAGGTGAGAGGCTCCTCTGCCTCCCCCTAGCACAGGGCTGCCAGTGAGGTGGGGTATGGCCGCACGGTGCCACCCAAATCATACCTACCGTGCATTTGTGGTGTGGGAGGTGTGTTGCGTTGCCATTTATTTGAAAGGTAGCCCAAATGCAACTCACGCCCACAGTTCGCACGCCCGCAACGGAATGCGTGGTTCCCTAAGCCTCTGTGTTCCTTTGCAGTGCCACTTGGGTCACGACTTAATGACCAAGGACACATGTGGTCCTGAGGTTACACAGGTTGAGAACCACTGGTTGGTGATTCCTTCTCAGTCCATTTACTGGTAGCCAACTACTCAGAGAAATCAACATAATTTTCTAGCTCTAACCTACAAGCACTCCACTGCTTGGCCTCTCCATATATGTTTTCGCTAATTCCCAGATACCGTCCCAAGCACCACCTTCACTCTGTAAACAACTTTCTCCTGTCCTCAACTGCAATCATTTTCTTGCACTCCCACAGGAAGGACTCTTCTTTTTCATGCAATTCCATGCCATGTACTCTTTGGTACTCTCCATACCCTTAAAGGAGAACTATGGGGTTAAGGCTTTTCCCCATAGTTCTCCTTTAAGAGCACCTTCAAAACCCATACCAAGAGATAAGCATAGAATCTGAGCTAAATTATTTTCTTCAGTCACAGATCCATCACTGTTGTCTTGTCTGAAAAGCCTGACACGATCACCTCATATACAAATGATTAACCTCCCTCACCCCTGGTTTTTCTACTGTATACTTCTAGATTTGTAGTTTATATAGACAGAGCCCTGTCTCCTACTATTTTGTGCTATTGTGTGTTACCATATAACACTGTGTACAAGTCTTTTATGTATTGTTCTACCTGCACTTATATCCTTTTTTATATTTAAATAATAGTAATATTGTACATCTTATTAAAAAGCTGTCACTAATCTTGGACTTTTAAAGTGACATTAAACCCTCAGATTTTTTAACATAAATCAATACTGTAATGTGTGCCTTACTGTAATCGATGGCAGTTTCCCTTCTCTTTGCTGCTCTTCCTTTTAAATCTGTAGCTCTTCTCATGCTGGGGAAAACTTCCCTTTGCAGCTGAGTGCCTCTTCCTGTAGCGCTGGCTCAGGTTGTGAACCTTCACACAGACACCATGTATCCATTTCAGAGACAAGGCAGTCTGCTGCAAAACCGAAGTTCTGCCCAGCATGAGAAGAGATACAGATTAAAGGAAGTGCAGCAAAGAGAAGGGAAACAACCATGGACAACAGTAAGGCACACATTACAGTGTTGGTTTATGTTAAAAAATCTGAGGGTTCAATGTCACTTTAAGCTATGAATTGTATCCACTTTGATAAGTTAATGGCATCATTCAAATGAAAAGATGTATTTGCATTGCAGAGGAAAATCAATACTGTTAGTCGTAATTTTTGATAATGTTACAAAACAGAAAACACTACAAACAAAAATACTTTCAACACTGTATATGAGAAGTGTTTAATGCAGCACTGCCTTGGACTAGCTTATACTACCATCAGACATAGCAGGATAGCCTCTTTAATTCAAATTATGTTTTATGGGACTTCCGGTTCCGGCGCCTGATGTAGCGGCAGCAGAGGTTAGAGCTCCCGCGCGGCCAGGGCCATATTTCATATAAAACCCTACTACAATAATTATGTTTTATGTACTGCATTCATTATTTTGAAATGCTAAACAATGGTTTTGGAAAAACAAATATTGTTTACCATAAATTATTGGATCCACAAGTAGATGGCGCTCTTACTTCTTCTGACTGTGTTTCATACTTTTTCTTCTGTTAATATTTCTATGTTAATACATGTATGCAAATGTTTTGAAAGCAAATACATTACAGTACACCAAATGAATGCAGTAAATGATAATACAAGTAATTAGATAAAAGCATGAGTACATTTAGACTGACAATGGGAATTTAGTACAAGGCTCTGAAACATTATGGGGGTTATTCACAAAGTTGCCGAGGGCAGCAGTGTGAATAACCGACCTGAAGTGAAGTGAGCCGAACGCTGTTAGCTCGTCTATTCTGCTCGGTACCTTCTGTGGTACCGAGCAGAAAAGAAAAACAGTTTAAAACAGTAGAAAAAAATTGAAAACGATTGGGCGGAGCTAGCAGTGACAGCTAGCTCCGCCCAACTGTTTTCTATTGGCCAGGACCAGCTTTCATTACTATGAGAGCTTGTCGGAACAGGCAGTGGTATCAAAGCCGGTTCTGCTGAGTTCTCATGGTACTGACAGATCAGCGTCCCCTGGTTACCAAGTAATGGCAGGTTACCATGGCAGATAGCAGAGGAAGCAATAGCTGCCGTCAAAATAAAAAAAACAAACAAAAAAATCAGCATAGGAATGCATAACTAGATTCCTAGTGGCTATTTCAATTTGCAATATCCAATAGCAAGCTGGCTATTGCACCCGCCCTCTGCTGCTGTCAATCACTAGAAGGGGACCAGATGGAGAACTTCAGGTCCCCTCTGCTGATTGACAGCAGCAGTGGGAGGGTGCAATAGCTAGTTTGCTATTGGCTATTGCAAAGTGAAATAGCCAATAGGAATGTAGCTATGCATTCCAATGCTGTTTTTTTTCTTTCTGACTGACGGCGGCCGGTGGCTCCGATGTCATAGAAAAAAAACAGATCAGGGAAAGGTTTACTCTGCTTGATCGGCCAGCTTTGGCTTTCACCTCGGCTCAGTCGAGCCGAGGCATATCCCTTCGGCTCGACTGAGCCGCTCGGCCAACTTCGGGAGCTGTACGGGCTATAGTGAATAGCCCTTACAGCAGCCCTTCCCTTCTACTGAACAGAAGGGCTCCTGGGGCCGAAGCTAGCCAAAGGATCAGCCGAAGCTACGGCTTGATCCTTCGGCAGCTTTGTGAATAACCCTCTATGTGTCCAAAAAATTAGGTCAGCTGCCTACCTGAATATACTGAATGACCAGGTTTTACCATCAGTGGATTTTTTCTACTCTGATGGCACACTCATATTCCAAGATGACAATGCCAGGATTTATTGGGCTCAAATTGTGAAAGGGTGGTTCAGGGAGCATGAGGCATTATTTTCACACATGGATTGGCCACACATGGATTGTGCTGGAGAAGATGAAAGTCTTCTCCGGCACTTAGTGGTCTGATTCTCCCATCATCACTACAAGATCTTTGTGAAAATGAATGCAACTCTGGCCATAAATAAATGTTGTGATGTTGCATATGCTTATGGAAATGATGCAACTGCGAATGAATGCCACAATCAAAGCTAAAGGCAGTCCAACTAAATAGTGTGTGACTTTTTTTTTGGACAGGCTGTGTATATAGAGATCTAATCATTTGGAACTATATAAGGTGTACTCCCCTTCTTCCAACTGTCATAGACATCCACTATACAGTGCATTTCAGGGTGGGACTCAATTATTCCCTATAATGTATTACAGCGTAATGCCAAGTTATCTTTATCTAGCTTTCCAATCCATGGATGGCCGCATGATGTAACTGCTCTGCCTCATATAGAGTGCAACTGTCATATGATAATTTTACTGTGGCAATCAGTTCCCATGTATGACCACCTTGAGTTTGTCTCTGTGCAAAAATTACAGAATTAACAGTATTTTTTTTTTATTAATGTAAACTTTACCTAATTATTATTAGGCTCAACTAGCTAATAAAAGTACACTTATTTTCAGCTGAACCCTATGAGATTGGAAAATTGGACTCACATGGCTGAAATAAAGATTCTTATTCTTCTATTAGGCTTTTTGACTTGAGCCTTATGTATGTCAAAGACTTTATAGGATATAGGCTCCCTATGTGATTTTCAATGATTCAGACATTTTTTGTATTCATTCAATATACTCAGGTCTCCAGGTCATCATATTTACTATTTGGTTAAACTGATCCACTCATCATTATTCATGACTTCTCACAAATATGTAGTTCACCACATAGGCTGTGATTACAAATAACAAATTATATCATTTTCATTTTAATTGTAATTGAAATATACAACTGTACATGAGCCATGGAAAAGGCAGCCATGTCTACAACAATATTTCTGATACAGCTGGTTCACATTTCACTTTCTGCACCATGTTGCACCTTCTTATACATTCTCTGTGACTGGAAAGCACTTAAGACAAGTACGGAAATTTTAGCAGGTTTAGCCAGGTTAATAGCAACAGTGATAGCTATGTCTGCCATTACTCTTCATTAACCAAGGAAGATCTGTCCATCAATAGGCAGCCGATTAATGCAAATGCACTTCAAACATTCAGTCTTGTGAAAATTACATTGTGTTTCTTTAAGTTGTCCTGCACATTTTTAGATATTTGTAGGTATTGCAGGTTCACTTACAGCTCTTCACCATACCTCTATTGGAAATAAGGTCTATTGTCTTGCATTAAGCACATTGAATGCATGTTCAGTTAGCTAGAGCAGACATGTATGTACCAGTGGAGGAGGAATGGGGACAGCAAATAGTATCCCCAGCTCCTAATTCCAAGGACAATAATAGCAGTCATGAAACAATTTAGCACAGCAGACTGTTAGTTCATCCAAAAATGGTCAGCCAGACTGTTAGTTCATCCAAAAATGGTCAGCCAGCACTGTCTATAGTGGTCTACTTCAACTGTAGGCATGGGAACTGTACCCAATTTAAAAGTAGGCTAGAACTTGGCAGAAAAATGATGATCCTTACCTCAATGGGTACCTCAGAAAGTAGGATATTTCATAATAGGCTTAATAGAACTGCACTACTGCACTTTCTCATTTCAGCAACATGAACACCATCTATTGGACTGCAATAATATAATAGGATCTGCCAACAATATATGAAGTGCCAATGCTGCCTTCAGGGGTGTATCTACCGCAAGGCAAACTAGGCATTTGCCTAGGGCGGCACTTTCCAGGGGGCAGCAGAAAATGCCGCCCCAAACCAACGAGGCAGACAGGGCCAGACATGCCTTTGGGCATACTAGGCATTTGCCCAGTGGGCCGAGGCTGGGGGCAGTATAATGAGGCAAACTAGGCAGCCGCAAGGCCCCAAGAGCGGTTGCCTAATTAGAGAGCTGCCCGGTGGAGGGGAGGGCCCAGTGAGTTTCGGTCCGGCTGGCTTTGTACAGGAGGTGGAGGAGAAGCAGCGGGTGGCTCAGGGCTGGCCATAGCATGTGATCTGATGGCGGGATGTCCCAGAAGCAGGCTGGTGACTAAAATGTATTCTTTAGATTGAGGAGGGTGTCCAAGCTTAGTCTTGCCTAGGACAGCACAAAACCTAAATACACCACTGGCTGCCTTCTCTTTAAAGCTACAGATTCCAATGCTAACATCTTAACCCCATTTTTACAACCCCTTTTAGCCTGAAACTACTATAAAGCTAGTATAGTTTGAAGAGCTTAGTTTGAAGAGCTCAATCTTATGCTCTACAGTTTGTTCCAGGCCAGTGACTCACTAAATCCCAACTCCAGGTTCCATTCCACCTCCAGGTTCCATTCCACCTGCCAATCAGACCTGTGGAGGACAGCTCTGGAGAGGAGGTAGGTATTTTTTTTTTCTTCAAAGTATCCTAGAATCAGACTTTAAAGTGACACTAAATTCAGGAAAAAATTCTTAAAGGAGAACTATGAGGTGAGTGCTTTTTACTCACCTCATAGTTCTAGCCAATGAGACTGTCACAGGTCGGCTCAGTAGATGGGGAGGTGAGCGAACACATACCGGCGTTCGCTCACCTCTCGATCCTGTCACGGCTCTCTGCCGTGACAGGGGAGGGGCTGGATTCCCGGGTACAGCTGGCTCTGCCTCTAGATAGGCAGAGCCAGCTGTCAGTCACGCAGCTGGGCGGATCCCGGCACAATTGTCGGGATCCGCTTCAGCTGCGGTGTCTCAGTATACCGCGAGCACCTGCTCGCGGTATACTGCGGCGTCTCAATATACAGCGAGCTACAGCTCGCTGTATACTAAGCCTAGGGTGACGGGAGGACTTTAGTTTGTGTCCTCCCGTTACCCTAAGGAGAACTATGGGGAAAGGACTTAACCCCATTGTTCTCCTTTAAAATGCATTTACGTACCCTATTAGAAAAAATGTAGCTTATTTGGGCATTACTCAGCTGTAGATCCTCAAATCGTCTCTGAATTTGTGCTGACACTGTCCTTCCTTCTGGAGGGTGGCTACTTTTGTTCCCCATGATCCATGTGTGTGTTGTAAAATAGCCTCTGCTTCAGCTCACTCCCACGATGGACTATAACTTTAATACTAATTATCTAACTAAACATGAGCTTGTTATCCATCACGGGAGAGAGCTTGGAGTGGTGGCTACTTTACAACGCACAGGGACCATGGGGAACAAAAGTAGTCACCCTCCAGAAGGAAGAACAGTGTCAGCACCAATTCAGAGATGATTTGAGGATCTACAGCTGAGTGATACACACATAAGATACGTTTTTGTTAATAGTTAAGGTACTTGAGTGCATTTTTAAGGTTTCATTTCTGAGTTAAGTGTCACTTTAAGTATTATAGTCAGCCTCAAGGTAACAGTTCTGAAGCCTAAACCTTTCAAGCTAACCCTGTCATGACAGTACAACATAGACACCCTGTGAAAGAAGATGTTAAATACTCACCTTTCCACTGATTTGAAACTTCACTCTCTTGAACAGTTACATGTGCTGCCGCAATCAGACACTTCCAGAGCTTTTAGATAATGTCCCCTTGCTGAGCGCTGTGGTTCCTCCCACTGGCTTCTGCATCGCTATAGAACATAGTAGTAATGTAGCAACCTGTGGGAGGAACCACAATGCCTAACTAGGGACACACTATCTGACAAACCTGGAAATGTGGGATAGCTGCTGTACCTGTGGGCAAAGATTTGACCAGAAAGGTAAGTATGAAATGTCTATACAGAGTGCCCGTTCTTTATCTCTTTTTTTTAATTATTATTGATTATTATTGTAGCAGCAGGGTCTCTTTAGAAGCGAATGAGCAATGGCAGCTCCTGAATTTCTATCCTCACCTATGCCATTGTCAATCCTAGCCTATGTATTCCTGATGTGGGATAGCTGCTGTACCTGTGGGCAAAGATTTGACCAGAAAGGTAAGTATGAAATGTCTATACAGAGTGCCCGTTCTTTATCTCTTTTTTTTAATTATTATTGATTATTATTGTAGCAGCAGGGTCTCTTTAGAAGCGAATGAGCAATGGCAGCTCCTGAATTTCTATCCTCACCTATGCCATTGTCAATCCTAGCCTATGTATTCCTGATAGGAATTTACTGGGTGCACCATGGATACTGTCCATGGTGCTGAAATATAAAAAAAAAAGAAAAGCAAAGAAATGAACTATTACAGTACAATTCAGTCTATTCTAAAATATCCCACGTATAATCCTGCTAGGATATCTCTCTGTCCACATGGTGAATGAGTCATGCTGTACATATAGAAGCAGCCAAAATAATGCTAGGGACTTTATCCCACTGTATGAATCACACTGGTGCTGCCAAGCGTCACCTGTAATATGGGAAAAAGCAAGGCAGCATATCATTTGAAAATACGGACACTTCCTTCACATTACCTATGCTGGAGTCACCATTAGAAGTCAGGAGTCATTAAATCAGCCTCTTGAATTTCCCACATGACCTGTTTTTACCCATGCATCAGCGATTCTATACCATGCCTCTTTGAGCCTGTAGATGCCTTGAGTTAAACAGACCATTCTTTTAATTAGCAACACCTTACTTGGCACCAGCGCAGCATTGCACAGCAAAACAAGATAATGTTTTTTGCATATTTTCACATCACGCAGTGCAAATATGCTTGATGTTAACAAGAACTTGGCTCTGCAGTAGCTGGGGGTTCTCAGTGGCCACTTGTATCTTTTTTTGATTATTTTCTAATTCTCCTATGTTAATTTAAAAAAATGAAGCCAGGGCTGAATTGAAAACTATTGAGAGAGTGAAGATGCTCTTCAGCCCTGCAGGCTGCCGGTTCAGATACAGCACTAAAGCCTGTTGCTAGTCTCACTGCCTCGCAGCAGGATTAGGAACAAAGAGAGTTCCTCGTTTCTAGCTCTTTTTCCAAACATGCAACGTTAGGTCAAATAAAGAACGTGGGCTGGCTTTATGGAAGGAGCTGGCCATTGGGTTCAGGAGAATAGACAGCATTTGTATTGCCTTACACATTTAGGATGGCCTGTTGCTCACAATCTGCCATGGTGGTTTATCCAATAAGGCCGTGCAGAGAGCAGTAATGATGTGATAAGGGCAGTAACCAATAGTCACCAATTGGCTTGCTGTTTGGTGTAGCTTAGGTACCAGTCTAATACAAACACATCCTATTCTACTGAATACAACATAAAACCTTAGGATGGCCTGGTGCTTACAATCTGCCATGTTGGTTTATCCAATAAGGCAGTGCAGAGAGCAGTAATAATGTGCAAAGGGCAGTAACCCAAAGCAACCAAATGGTTTGCTGTTTGGTGCACGTGAGGTACCCGTCTAATACAAACACATCCTAGTCTACTGAATATAACATAAAACCTTAGGATGATTAGCTGCTCACAATCTATCATGCTGGTTTATCTAATAAGCCAGTGCAGAGAGCAGTAATGATGTGCAAAGGGCAGTAACCCAAAGTCACCAATTGGCTTGCTGTTTGGTGTAGGTTAGGTACCAGTTTAATACAAACAAACCCTATTCTGCTAAATATCATTAAACCTTAGGATGGCCTGTTGCTCACAATCTGCCATGCTGGTGTATCTAATAAGGCGGTGCAGAGTCAGAGAGCAGAAAATGATGTGCAAAGGGCAGTGACCTATAGCAACCCATTGGTACTGTTAGGTCCCAGCCATTGGATTCAGTAGAATAAAATGCTTTGTATTAGACTAAAACCGTAGAATGATCTGCTGCTAACAATCTGCCATGTTGGCCTATCAAATAAGGCATTGCCGAAGGCATGTGTCCTGAAGTGGGAGGGGGTGGGGCGCTCGCTCGTCCCCCCCTTTCCGGCCCTGCTAGGCCTATGCTCAGATCAAGGGTCTGGTATAAAATTTTTGGGGGGACCCCATGTTTTTACCCCCCATTTTTGGGGGTGGTGTTCCTCCTTAAAATTCCTACCAGACCCTAAGGGCCTAGTATGACTTTAAGTGGGAACCCCACACACTTTTTTTCTTTTCTTTTTACATGGAGTCCCTCCTCACTATTCCTACCAGACCTTATGGGCCTGGTATGACTTTGAGTGGGAACCCCACACTTTTTTTTTTTTTAAAAATATTTCTACCAGACCTACAGTGTCTGGTATTGTTTGGGAGGGGGATCTGTAAAAAAAAAAAAAAGTCATTTTTTAAAAAAATTATAGTTTTGCTGCAGCAGGTTCTATACATCCTACAGATCCACCACTTCACAGACAGGTTAAGGGGACCCCCCAGGCACGATATTTGAAGGAATTTTTCATTTTTATTCTTACCCTTTTTCATTGATTCATGTCCCCCAGAGCTGTACCCGGACCCCCATACACATTTTATGGACAATAACTTGCACAAAAGCCCTCTTAAAGGGGACAATCATTTTCGAAAGTTCGACCCCCATTGACTTGCATTAGGTTCGAGTTTGTGATCAAACTTTTCGGCTGCTCATGTGTTCGAATACGAAACAAACACTGGGTGTTCGGCCCATCACTATTGCAGAAAACAGTGAAGATGTGCACAGGGTGGTAACCCATAGAAACCATTTGGCTTGCAGTTGTGTGCAGTCATTGTATTTAGTAGAACAGAATGCACTTGTATTGGACTAAAACCTTATGCTGATCTGCTGCTCACAATCGGCCATTTTGGTTTATCTAATAAGACTGTGCAGAGAACAGTAATGATGGGCAAAGGACAATAACCTATAGTAACCCAATGGGTTGTAGTTGGGTGCAGTTATACCAGGCATTGTATGCAGTAGAATAAGCTGCATTTGCATTCAGCTAAAACGTTAGGATGATCTGTTGCTTACAATCTCTAATGCATGCTTATATAATAAGACAGTGCTGAGAACAGCGATGATGGGCAAAGGTGTTAACACATAGCAACCAACTAGATTGCAGTTGGGTGCAATTAGGTACCAGTCATTGAGGTGAATTTAACAAAACTGGAGCGTACATAATCTGGAGGAGCTCCCAATAATCAGCTTCTCTCTTTCAATGTTTAACTGCACAAACTGAAAAGAGAAGCTGATTAATTGCCATAGGCAACTGCTCCAGAGATTCTGCTCCAGTTTGGATAGATCCCCCATTGCATTCAGTAACATGGATTGCATTTGTATTCAGCTAAAATGTTAGGATCCGCCATAATGGCTTATCCAATAGGGCAGTGCAAACAAAAGTGAAGATGGGCAAAGGGTAGTAATCCATAGCAGCCAACTGGATTGCAGTTGGGTGTAGTTAGGTAGGAGTCATTGACTTCAGTAACATAGACTTCATTTGTATTGAGCTGAAATGTTGGGATGATCTGTTGCTCATGATCTGCCATGCCGACTTATCAGACAGTGCAGAGGACAGTGATGATAGGCAAAGTGCAGTAACCCATATCAATCAATTGGAATGCAGTTGGGTGTAGTTAAATAGCAGCCATTGACTTCAATAACATAGACTGCATTTGTATTGCGCTAAAACGTTGGGATGATCTGTTGCTCATGATCTGCCATGCCGACTTATCTAATAAGACAGCGCAGAGGACATGATAGGCAAAGTGCAGTAACCCATAGCAATCAATTGGAATGCAGTTGGGTGTAGTTTAATAGCAGTCATTGACTTCAATAACATAGACTGTATTTGTATTGCGCTAAAACGTTGGGATGATCTGTTGCTCATGATCTGCCATGCCGACTTATCTAATAAGACAGCGCAGAGGACATGATAGGCAAAGTGCAGTAACCCATAGCAATCATTTGGAATGCAGATGGGTGTAGTTGGGTATAGCAGTCATTGACTTCAATAACATAGACTGCATTTGTATTGAGCTGAAAGGTTCGCATGATCTGTTGCTCACAATCTGCCATGCCGACTTATGTAATAAGACAGTGCAGAGGACAGTGATGATAGGCAAAGTGCTGTAACCCATCGCATTCAATTGTAATGCAGATGGGTGTAGTTAGGTAGCAGTCATTGACTTCAATAACATAGACTGCATTTGTATGGAGCTGAAACGTTGGGATGATCTGTTGCTCACGATCTGCCATGCCGGCTTATCTGATAAAGCAGTGCAGAGTGAAGATAGGCAAAGGACAGTAATCCATAGCAGTCAGTTTAGTGCAGTTAGGTGACTGTTGGGTGGTCGCCGAAGCCTACTGATTTCCGCACACTTCTTTGCCAACCAATTATGACAGCTAGCTTTGCAAATTGCAGCAGGTTGATCATGTCTTTAATGAACAAATGAAAAGCCTGGGCTATGCTTACGCTTGGCCAGCTTTCTATGTCATAGCTGAGGAATGGGGAATCTCTATCTCTGCAGGCTTATCACATCACAGCCATGGAGCTCCGGCTAACGAAGCGCAGCCACCAGGCAGACTGCTAACATGATTTTAACCACCCATGGCACGTTCTTTTGCGTTTGTTTGCTATTTCCTATATATTAAAGGCTGTAAAACACAATTCATCCTGGCAGTCTCTTTGTCGTGAATCAGCAACAGCAGCGGTTGGAAGGAGGATGCAAAGGAGGGAGGGAGGGGTGCAGGGTGATGGGGGGC
>NW_017306427.1:122165-142068 GCF_000935625.1 Nanorana parkeri
GGGGTGTATGGCAGTTCCCAAAGTATTTCATGGAGATTTATCCTTCTCTCCTTGCATTTATTTCTCTCTTGAAGCAGGGACAGCCCCTGTGGCAGTTGATTCAGGGAGGAGTGGCTGGAGAAAGGGGGGAGGATAGGGATGCGCGCTATAGATCATGCTGCAATACAAGACAGCTTGCTGATGTATGAGGGTTCTCTCTTGTATTATTGTGAATGTGCTTCATTTCTTATGAAGGCGTTTGTCTGGGGCTGCTTTCCCTTTTTTTCTAACCTGTAAGTTGTCTCAGCTGCACAGAGAAGTCCTTTAATTTCCAACAGGCTTGATTTGAGGGGGGGGTGGGGGGTAGACGGTGGTCAAGTCTGATGTGCACCCCGGCATTTGGTATGTGACCGCTGAATGCTTTCTTCATTTCAGACACGATCATGGGTATGGCTGCTGAAATACAGCCTATGAAGATTTCACTCCAGCACTCTAAGTGGAGGTTGCGGCTGCATACAGAGAGAAGCAGAGAGATTTGGGAATAGCCCAGACGTTTTTGGCTGCAAGGATTTTTGTTGCAGTCTTCTCCAGCGATGTGTTAGCAGTCGAAACAATCGCCTGAGACCAATGAAATACACAAAACTGTATCTCTGCGATGATCAGCCTTCTATCAGAACCATGGTATTCTCCAATTGCCATCTGTGGCTCAGACCTCATCAAAGTAGTGTTGGGGATTTGACACAGGAGGTGGTGGAAGAAGAGCGCCGCAACTTTTGAAGACATCTAACCTACCATTCATTCACCTTTTCTTGGACTTTAGTGGTGTCGGTGGTCATTTCATTGGAATTCTACCTCCTGCTCCTGTCCTAGAGGACGCAGCAATGGGACTTACTTAAGAGTTAATTTCTGCTTTTTTTTTTATGATCAGACCACCACCACCAGTTTGTCAACTGCCTTTCCCAATCTCTGATTGACAAGGGTCAAGTAAGCAGCATGCTTTGCTCGGTGATCCCAACCATGGCTAATGTCCAGGCAGTGAGGATGGACTTCCTTCATAGCCTGAAGCATTCTAGACGTCCTGTCCTCATCATGGCTAATTAAAAGTCCATCCATCCCTGAGAGTAAATACAGCAGTGGAGGTGGCTGTTCATACACAACTTCTAAGTTTTTGGAAGAACTGATAAGTTCCTGTAGCCTAAATTACTCTGATGCAAGCATTTTGGTAATGGGAGGCAAATGGAAGCCTACTAGCTAATGTTTTAACCAAACTACACTACTTTGCACAGATCTTTTGCCTTAGAGAGAAATAAGGGTATTTGTTTGGGTTCTCAGCTGCATAGCTCTAGGCTAGGTTAACTGATGAGGATACAATCAGTAGTCTAACGCATTTGTTTTTGACGTTTATCTTTTGATAAGGGAGCATCTCCGTATGTTGGTGATCCCTGATGGTCCTAGCAAGGCTCTGGGAGAGCCTCACATCTCAGCCTGTGCCTCTCCCCCTCCTTAGCTCCCTCTGCACTAGGATGTTGCGGAAGGTTCTGCACAGGGGGCTGAGAACGTGCTTTTCAAGACTCGGGTTTTTTATCGCCAGCCATCCAGTGTTTTTTGTGTCAGCTCCAGTGCTCATCTCCATTTTGCTGGGGGCCAGCTTCAGCAGGTATAAGGTGGAGGAGAACATTGAGTATCTGCTAGCTCCAAAGCACAGCCTAGCCAAGATAGAGAGGAACCTGGTGGATAGTCTCTTCCCAGTCAACCGTTCAAAGCACCGTCTATATTCTGATCTCCAGACACCTGGAAGGTACGGCAGAGTCATCATAACTTCATCTAGGAGAGCAAACATGTTGGACCAACATCACACGGATCTCATTCTAAAGGTAATTATTATGCTGCATAGCTTGCATGCCTAAACCACCTGTTAGCACTGCTACTTAGCATATCAATATCATTCTGGAGAGAAATTCCCAGCACACTTGAAAGAGATTGTCATTCCACAATAAGCATCTTTAAATTGGCTTGTGCAGAACACCTTTATCATATATTGCTACATTTTATATCTGTTTTCTACAGTGGCATGGGTAATATAGATACAAGCATGTGCAGACTGCATTAACTCATAGTAACTAAACAGCCATCTTCTTGAATTGTATTGATTGTTGAATATGCTGAAATCTAGGGGAATGTGATTGGCCCCTGTGGGATATAGCACAGCATTACTGGTCTTTTTAAAGGGTCAGTCCACCTGGAATCAATATTTTATTTTGCAGTAGGTGCTGGTATGCTGAATAACTCATCTGCACCATATATATTTTTGGGAACTCTAGTGGCAAATATTTTCACCTGAATTCCCTGGTCCTTACATCTACTGTGGCAATTGCAAGGGGGTGGGGGTTGGAGTTCTCATTTACGTTGCATTACGGTGAATACAAAGGGAGTGCCAGTGGGGTTTTATTTGCAGTGGGACAAGTGAGACTGTGGGGAGAGAAACAAGATTGTGTACTATGGGGGCAGAAACAAGATTGTTTGCAGTGTATACCCTAAAAAGCCAATAATCCATAAAGCTAACCAGTCCAGCAATGATTAAAATGCTATTTTTGGTACAGTAACATTTTATATGAGTCTACTGACACTGTGTTTGCTGTCACCAAAGTGTTTTGCTGTCACCAAGTGTTTGCTGTTACCAAATAGTACAGATGTGCCAGAACCAGCCAAAAAACCCAAATCAGGGTTAATCTAATCTGGTCTAATGCAACAGCTCGGTTTACAAAGTGCTTACATTTGTATCCCTTAAATCCGATGTGGAATGTAATACATCTTTATTGTGGCATTGTTTGGGCATAAAAATGGGCCCTTTGTGAAATGTAAATAAAAATGGCATGGAACATGGCAGATCTGGTATTTTTCATCTGAGCAGTCTTATAAAATGATATCAATGCTTTAGGGCAGGATCAAACAGGCATTTTAGCAGTGTACTTGACAATTAATGTATCTAGTGACTTTTACTGGCCTGCCACAATGTAACTTTCAAACATTCGTTCATGTGACACTGCCAGGTCAGTTTACATTCACTTATTTTGTACTGAGTTTTTCATTAGAGCAAGGATCCACATTGGAGAATCTAGGGTGTTGCTAGGTAACGTGTTCATTTAAAAACTGTGACGATGTCTAGGTGCCATTAGAAAGTACCGATTTGAAAAAGCCATACCATGCCCTGTCTTTCAAATATAATTTAACAGAGGAATAACTTTTTTATGATGCGTTCTTGTTTACTCCTATAAAGCCAGTCAAGTATAATGGGCAGTTATGGTATTGAAAAGATAAAAAGATTGTATCTGCATGTGTAGTGTGGCAAAAAGTTGAGACATGTACAAGTGATATTTACCTGTACAGTCGTATTACAGAGATAAATTGCTCTGGAGATCCAGTAGAACAGTCTCCACTGCTTGGCCATGTTGTGATGGTTTCTTACATACATCTTGGGATACCAAAGTCAAAATCTCTCTGCTGGAATAGCACTCTTCTTGTAGTGAATTTGACTTGCTTAATTCACTCTTATCAAATCAAAATAAATGAAATATCTTACAGGATGTGAGATGAACATAGAAGACCCACTTGCCAGCATGGTATTAGAAGAATCTGTTTTGGGTAGACACATCCTTTACGCCTTAGCTAAGGAGTAGTAAATTCATGTTTTTTTGTACATTGCATTCATTTTTATAGAGTGTGAGGAAAACATGTTGCACCTATTAAAATCACATCCTAGAGTGAGTAATTGCAAAAACATTTAATCAATGGAAATGACCATGTGTCAGAAGCAGTGGAAATTTAGTGGCACATTGAACAGTTATTTCATATTCTTGAGAGCAACTCTAACAGCAAGTGAAATCAGACAGTGAACTGCTAATGCTATCTGTCAAATACTGCAACTGTGCTAAACTCAAAAATCCCATTATGTGCACTGTTACCTGATTTCAGAATACCAATCATGGAGCTGGTCGGTGAATCTGCTTCCTGAATTTATATGTTGTAACTTCCTTTGTGTTTTGTGAAGCAAGTCTGCTAAACTTAGCATTTAAATTTTCTCTATGAGAGAATCAGCATGATGCCTCCAATTGATGTGTGGGAATAGTTCTTCTGTATTACAGAAAATAATATAAAATGGCTTCCCTGAGCACCAGATAATTAACAAAAGGGAATGGGTGGACTGGTGCATTATAGTTTTGCCTGGGAAATTCTCTGTGGGTTGGTTGTGCTTCTTTAAAAAAAATAATTTACATTTTGGCTGGGATGTACTTTTAAATGGACGGTCCATTCACACACATAACATAGCTTAAAGTGGACGTAAATGAAAAAGAAAAAAAAAAACTGACTTTAGGTCCACTGGTCTCCTTTGCTGTTGGGTGTCAATCTGACACCTATAGACATCTTCTTCAAATTCTGACTAGCACTGCTTTCTTCTACATGAGCAGTCAATCAGTGCCTCTGCCTCACAGAACCCAGTAGCACCTAGTCAAACTTCAAGCATCCCTGATCGAGAGAGAGGAAGCCAGAGTCGCCCCTATAATGAGGCATCCTGAGGCTGTTGCCTCAGCCCACACCTCTTTGGGTCAGGTAGAGGGGCACAATGTTTGCAGTTTGCCTGCCATGCCCTTTCCGACCAGAGCACCGCAGGTTGCTAAGAGCCGGGCAGGGACATGTGTAAGGGCCACATCTCCCCGGCGCCTAGCTCTTAGCAACCTGGGACACTGATCAGTCAGAACTTCAGAACTTCCCCGTAGCGCTGAAGCTTGGCCAAGAAAATAAACTGCATTGTACTTGCACCTCCGGTCTTCAGTGGAGTGTCCTTGTTACAAGTGGTGTCAGAAGTGGGATACACTATTGTACCGGCCAAGGACACCTTGAGTGTACGTGACAACTCGAGGATTGGTGAGCCCCTATCTGTTATGCTACAGCAAGCTATTTATGTTGGATTTCGTGTTATCTATCGTTTTGAAAGCAAATAAAACTGCATTGTACTTGCACCTCCGGTCTTCAGTGGAGTGTCCTTGTTACAGTATATATATATATATATATACACACGTCTGGAAATAATTGGACACTGATATTTTGGCTGTTTACCAAAATAAATTTAAAGTTACAGTAAATAAATAATCTGGGCTTAGAGTGCAGTAAGAGTTTAGGAATTATAGCTCTTTAATATGTAGCCCCCTCTTTTTCAAGAGACTAAAAGTAATTGGACAATTGATTTAAAAGCTGTTTCATGGACAGGTGTGCGCTAATCCTTCATTAATTCATCATCAATTAAACAGATAAAAGGTCTGGAATTGATTCCAGGTGTGGCATTCGCATTTGGAAGCTGTTGCTGTGAACCCACAATATGCGTCCACAGGAGCTGTCAATGCCAATAAAACAGGTCTTCCTAATGGTGGCCATACACTCTACAACCATCGCAAGACTTTAGTCTTGCGATGGTTGTAAAGGGATTAAAAAAACGTACGATCTGCCTATCTTGGACAGGCAGATCGCACTCTCGATCATCGCAAGCCCACCCCCCTGAGGGGCGGGCTTCCGATGACCGCAATGCTGAACGGGCGCTGGTTCGACAGAAGACGTGCGACCGTACAGTAGAAACGGTCGCACGTCTCCGTTCACACTGCTCGATTATCGTACGAAAAACCGATCGCATACGATTATCGTACGATAATCATGCAGTGTATGGGCACCTTAAAGGTGCCCATACACTGCACGATTCTCGTATGAGAATCGCTGGAAATCCTGCGATCGTAAGAGAATCGTGCAGTGTATGGAAGGCGTGCGACCGTTTCTACTGTGCAGTCGCATGTCTTCTGTCGAACAAGCAGGCCGGAAAACCCGCCGGGAATCGTACGAGTCTCGGCGAGTTAGTGGCCTGCTTGTTCGACAACTGCCGAACGGGCTGGTGTGCGCATACGCACACGGCCCGTTTGCAGTTATCGCAAGCCCGCCTCTCATTGCAGTCATTGCAGTCAGGGGGGCTTGCAATGATCGCGAGTACGATCTGCCTGTCCAAGATGGGCAGATCGTACTTTTTTAAAGTACTTTACAACCCTTTTGTCTTGCGAGGGTTGTAAAGTGTATGGGCACCTTAAGGCCTTGTTCACACCAAGCGCAGAGCAGTTACAGACCGGAGCAAAACTGCATCCAATGTATTCCAATGGTATTTTTTAGCTCCAGTTCACATCGCAGCGTTCAGTTCCAGAGTAGGTAAAAAAAACTGCAGCAGGCCATATTTTACCTGCTCTGGAACGCATGCAAATGCATCAAAAACGCATGCAAACGCCTGGAACGCACTGAAAGCCCATTTTAAACTAAAAAATTTAAAATTAAATGTTTTTAAACAAAAACGGCCCAGAACACATCAAAAACATGGCACAACCCACTGCACTGCGTGTGCAGAAACTCATGCAGATCTGCTCTGCATTTGGTGTGAACAAGGCCTTAAGCTGGCCATACACCTTACAATTATCTGCAGATTTTCTATGGTCAGATGGAAAAGGTGCAACCGATTCCTCAATCTACACTTAACTGTGTGGATAGAGTAATCTCCACCTGGGCCAATCTGTTGTACTTTTTCCATCTCACCACAGAAAATCTGCAGATAATTGTAAGGTGTTATGGGCACCTTTAGGCTGCAAAAAAAAAAGAAATCCATCAGAGAGAAAGCAGGAATATTAGGAGTGGCCAAATCAACAGTTTGGTATAGTCTGAGAAAAAAGAGCGCAATGGTTAGCTCTTCAACACAAAAGGCCTGGACATCCACGGAAAACAACAGTGGTGGATGATCGTAGGATCCTTTCTATGGTAAAGAAAAACTCCTTCACAACATCCAGCCAAGTGAACAACATTCTTCAGGAGGTAGGCATAGCATTATCATTAAGTCTACCATAACAAGAAGATTTTACGACAGCAAATACAGAGGGTTCACCACAAGGTGCAAACCATTCCTAAGCCTCAAGAATAGAAAGGCCAGATTTGACTTTGCCAAAAAAAATAGAAAATCCAGCCCAGTTCTGGAACAGCATTGTTTGGACAGATGAAACTAAGATGAACCTGTACCAGAATGGTGGGAAGAAAAAAGTATGGATGGAAAACAGCTCATGATCCGAAGCATAGCACAGCGTAAAACGCAGCAAAGACAGTGTGATGGCATGAGCATGCATGGCCTGCAACGGCTCTGGGACACATATATATATTATTGTATTAAAGGGCCAATAGAAATGTGTGTTTCTAATTGAAATAGCCAATAACAGCCTCGCTATTTATGTCCACGCAATCTGTTTTTTTTTTTCTGATGGCAGGAGTTGTCAGAATACAAACAAAACAGCAGATAGCAAGGGGAAGCATTAGCTCCCTTGCTATCTGCCATAATTTTTGGGTGGGTGGACCTTTAAAAAAAAAAATAATGGGATTGTTTATGTGTGTGTGTGTGTGTGTGAGAATGTCTGTGAGTGTGTAATATTGTGTCTTGTTAGTGTTGTTGAGGGCCCGTTCACATTAGTACAGTGCGTAAATCGAACAGTCCCATGCAATTATCGCAATGTGCCATGCAATCGCATCTACTACGCGTTCTGGTGTGGGAGGTGCATTGCGTTGCCATTCATTTGAATGGCACCCCAAACGCATCTCCAGCACCAGACTAGGCGGTGCCGCAATGCCATGCGTTCCATTGCAGTGCGACTTGGGTCACAACTTAATGATCTAGAGCAAATGTGGGTCAGGTGGAGGTTACACAGGTTGAGAACCACTGCTTTACAGGGTCAGGTTGTCTTTTAAGAGCACCAATGTTTTCTTGATAACTTGACCAGTTCTCTCCATGTATGACTAGTATAGTTATGTAGAGACTATCCACTTAGCAATGCAAATGTTTACTGAGGTTAGTAATTAAGGTGCAGCTGTGCTAGATTTGAATACATATGTACAAGAGAAATTAAAAATTGCGGATATTTTCCAGCGCATGGTTGAATTGAACAAAGCTTTATTTACTAAGCTCTGTGAACATTTAAGTTCTTAACTGAACATTCTCTTTACTAGGTGAACAGTGTCCACTTCTTTAATAAATGAATGAGGGAATTACCAACATATATTGGAAAGGAGGGGGGTGCTGGGATTGTTATCATAATTTTTCAATAGATAATTATTTATCAGATGGTTTGCCCTGCATCTATGTACAGTCTTGTATCACAAAGTAATCCCAGAATCACGACTAGTCTTTAACTACTTGTAGCGTTGATCAGTAACCACTGCGGCTTCCGTTTTGTGCAGTGCCAGACCTGCATGATTCACAGGATGGCATTAAAATAGCATGAATTTGCATATACATGACGGTGCGCTGCTCTATTTGTCTACTGTCAAAGCCAGGGTAGCTAATAGAAGAACTGCTCTTGGCAATAATTTATTTTGGTGTTTAGTGTATATGGGAGGCCATGTTTGCTATGATTTTTAATACACAAAAAGATATTTCATAAAAATGTTTTCATTTACTTTACTTTGTGCATCTTAATTTAAAATATGTTATTGCCATTCATGTTTACATTTTTTAACCTGCCTCTTTTAAAAAATTAGTGTAATTAGACTGTTCTGAATAAAAAACAGGACTAAGTCATTTTTTTAAATTAAATATACAGGAGAAATGTGCCTCTTTTATTACCACCAAGTAATCTAATCTGTTTAAAGATCAACTCTGGGTAAAAATTGTATTAACGCTTGCAGTGGGGCTACCCTCGCACTGCAAAGGTTAATAGCTCGTTTTTGCATAGGGTAAAAAACATACTCGCCAGAGCCTCTGAGCCGGCCAGCTGTAACAGTGCTCCCTCCTGCCTGTCTCCTCCACTGCTGCATGGTATGACCCACAGCATCCTCACATCCTATACACAGTGTATAGAACATGATGACTCGGGGACCTTAGACCGCAGCAGTGGATGGTAGAGAAGCGGAAGGGACCGGTCTAAGATAGGGTTGCCACCCGTACGGGTTTCACCCGTACAACCCGGGTTTGGAATCACGTGCCCGGGTCTGTGGCCACCTCCCGCCCGGGCACATGATTCAAACATTACAATGCCGCATTATACCTGCATTTCTTGCGGCGGACGCCAGGTGGCGCTGTCTCCTGTTCCTCGACTCTCCCTCCCTCCTATTTCCTCCGCGGCTGTAGTGGGAGGAAGTGACATCAGGGAGAGAGGGAGCCGTGAGGGACGAATCTTCCTCCGGCAGCCAGCCAGCAGGGGTGGAGAGCAGCGCTTTCATCTGGCAGACGAGTTTGGGGCCGCCCTTCTCATCTCCTCAGCGACCTGTCATCTCACCTTTGAAGAAAAGCAGGTATTTATTACATTTTTATCAAATGCAATATGAATTGGAAGGGGGGGATCAGTATTGCACATTAAACATGCCCCCCAAAAAAATGTTTTGTGGGGGCATCTTTTATGTGCAATAGTACACATCAAGGATACAGGCAGGGGAACAAAACCTGACACAATTTCTTTATAGGTGACACAATAGGAAATGAAGGTCGGGGACACAGATGTTATGTGATATATTTTAATACACACAAAACAAATAAAACGTATGTCTGGTGTTCTACTTAAGGGCTTGTTTCCACCTGCCCGCACATCTACCGCAATGTCCCGTGCCCGGAACGCACAGTAACATGGGATCTTGGTGCCGGTGTGCTGGAGACATCTGTATTGTTGTTCTGTTGTGAGCAGCGCCATCCGCAGTCATTACCGGCACCCGTTACTTTTGGCATATCTGGTAAGAACTGCGGCAAGGTATATGGGTACTGCTTTGTACACTTATCTACAGAATGCATATCTGGGGACCTGTGGCATACTGGTAAGTTGTGATTAACTCAAATGTCGTTTATTTACAAAATACATGCATAGTGTATACTTTACAAACAAATTGCCGTGAAGCGCTATAGTGTTCGGGTTTGGCCTGAAGAAAAGGTGGCAACCCTAGTCTAAGAGCAAACTGGCTCTAAAGGTTCGGGTGAGTATATTTTATTTTTTTACCCTAGGCAAAAACGTGCAGTTAACCCTTGCAGTGTAAGGGTAACCCACACTGCAAGGGTTAATAATTTTTTTACCTGGAGTTCTACTTCAATGAATATATGCTAGGGGAAATGTAGCACTGCTGTTGTATTACAATAGCAGTACAATACTTTATGTAAAATAAATAATTATATGGATCATAATTTGACACCAGGCATACAAGCTTGTACCCCTATAGCTGAAATGCAATCAAGCTTGGTGCCCCCTTCATGCCGCTTCCATCCAATGTGCTCTTTTTTCTGGCCTTTTTCAAGACTAATTTACAAGCTTTTTTTAAAAAAATAAAAAAAAGTAGTTGTGCGCTGCCACAGGGAACATGTACTAATGTACTAATACAAAACAGAATGTAAAAAATGCAGTTCACCATAATCCCTATACTTCTTCAAATAAGGGTTGCCGGATTTGGGCTAGAAACAGTGGTGTCCCAAGGGGGGTGAGTCCCGCACCGGGTGACACCAAAATGTCTACCAGTCATTTTGGTGTAAACTCCTCTTAAAAGAGAGCCCAACAGCGACACGAGAGAGAGAGGGAGCAACCGGCAGCATACCTGATCCTGCCGGGTCAATATGCCCGCCTCTCTTTGCTGGCATCCATCTCCAAGATGGCCGCTGGCAGTGAAGTAAATCACCACACATGTGTGATGACGTCACACTGTGGACGTCATAACACATGTGCAGCGGCCACACCAGGTGACACCCACCCTGGTTAGAAATGTGTCTGAATTTGTCAGTAACTTGCTTGATTTAACTCCCTCCTTGTGCTGATGATGTTTTGGTTCAGCTGGATAATTTCATATCAAAGCAAAATTTCATGTGATGTCATTGGTTTCAGAAGTCTGAACAGAGTATTACATATACTATGTTATATATATATATATACGCATTGTTATATGCATAGTTTCTTCTGGTGTCTACTGTACACTAGTTAATTATGCCATTGCCAATATCTAACAGTATTAATGAGACTGCAAACTGCCCATTTACTGGCAAAGTCATGCTTGTGTGCAACTTCAAGCTCAATAGACTCACCATTTTCTCTGACTCACTTGCTCTATACTTTACACAGGTTTGATTTCAAACTAAATGATCCCTCCAAAGTAAAATGTGAGATTCCTTTGCATCATCTCGTATGCATGCCATAATGGTATTTGAAGCTAAAAATAATGTAATCTAAAGCAGGCAAAGAACTACTGCATTCATTTTATGTAGTGTTCTGCCTGCCCTGTACTTAAGTTCCTAACCTCCAAATTTGTTTTGTGGAGAGGGTATCAAAAAAACACATCACCAAAGTATGTGAAATGGGCTGAAATATGTTTCTATGCATGTGGCAGTTAGGCATAGTATTTCCCCAATGTTCAAAATGAAGAGTGAGTATAGTCATTGCACAATTTAGGAATGCATCAACTTACACAATGAAGAAACAAACTGTATTGTGTAAACCATAAGGATGTATCTAGTGTTTTTGCCACTTAAAGATGAAGTTTAATCTGCCTTTATTTTGACCTCCCTAATCCAGGCACCGGCTGTGGCCTTAGGCTGCATCTTTTGGGTCATGTGGGGGGGACAGCAAGCACAGCGGCATGTTTGCAGTGTTCCTGCCGTCCCCTTTCCAGTTAGAGCGTCCCAGGTTTCTAGGAGCCAGGCAGGGAAATGTGTAAGGGCCAAACACATTTTCCAGTCTAGCTCTTAGCAACCTGAGATGCTCTGGCTGGGTCTAGCTCAGCTCCTAGCAACTAGTAACATCACTGGTTGCCAGGAGCTGAGCAGGATGCTCTAGCTGGCATCCTGCCCAGCTGGGAGGGGAGATGATGCAAATGCCACCACCACCCGGCCACCCCATGGGCGAAAAAGGGTAGGGACGCCCCTGATTATTACATTTTTAAATACAACTTTTTTGTTTTCATTGTGTACCTTATTTTACACTCAATGATGTCATCACGGTGTCTCTGTGCTACTCTATGCAGTGTAAGCAAATGATGGCTGGTGGGGGAGGGGCAGGGTGTTGTACATAGCTTCATGAAAACATCACATTTCTCAAGAGCCGGCAGCTGTCTCTTGAGAAATGTTATGCAAATATCAAAATGCCTTAATGGGTGGATGTCAGTATGGAGGAGTGGGCATTCCTAGGCAGGCTGCATTTGTATGACTGCCTCAGGTAATGCCCACATATGCTGAGCCTCCGTAATTAAAGAACTGAAATCCAATGAATGAAGGGGCAGAGCAGGGACAGTCAAGCTAGGGTGGAAAGAGCTAGATGATCCTGGATGTCCTCCAGCCAGTAAAAGAGGCAGGCTTCATCTGACATGCTGCATCTTCTAATGTTTACTGTGGGCTTATCACAATATGCAGTGAATTAAGTGTAAGCATTTTCAGGACAGGAGAGGAGCTTGTACAACTGTGCAAGACTAAAGGTGGGGCTGGAGTTCAGCTTTAAAACGAAGCCCAACATGGTTCGGCAAAACCAGTCATTTCCTGTCATTTCAACATCTAATATATTTAGCCCGGTGCCCATAATAACCTCCTGACATCCATAATAAAGTGCGAACACTGATTTTATGAAAATAATGCTCCACAATATACATTACTAAGAGAAGGCTGAATAGTATATGACAGGAAGGAATATGTTCCGCAAAGTCACATGGCAATGTCTAACAAGATGCAGCAATTGTTCACATATCATTTAAAGAAGAACTCTGGGAAAAAACTTTTATTAACACTTGCATTGTAAGTACTCATTCACACGAGAAAAGGCTGGCACGTACAGATCTGTGCTGCGTGCACGGCCGTATCGGGCAGCTCCCGGGAAGGACAGGTGCTGCGTGTGATTAGCACACAGCCCCCGTCCTTCTCTATGGGAGTACACGGCCATACGCCGCCCTACGCTCACCTGCCCTGCACGTCCGTGTGGGTGTCCGTACTCGTATGCTGACAGGATGGATCCTGTCTGCGTCCAAACCCGAGACACCCGCACCTGTACGGACCTACACTTGGGGTGAGCGTAGGGCGGCGTATGGCCGTGTACTCTTTGTCTTCCATTGAAGGAAGACATTGAACATAGGGGTGTGGGGGGGGAGAAAGAGGATCGGGCGGTGCTGGTACGGTAAAGTGGGGAGGAGAGGGGGAAGTGAAGAATCAGTTGTGGGCCAGAAGTATGTCACGTTTAAGCATGTTTCCCATCTGGCCCCATCTAACTATCCAGGGAGTTCTGCTTACAGCTTAGGTGACGAGTTGGTATTCTGACAGATCTAAGGTCTTGCACAAGGAAACGTTCCACAAATATGGCATGGCCTTTCACTCCACCATAAGTGTGCTGTATTCTGGTGAGTAGAGATACTCCAACCAGTAAAACCAAGTTTTGCGGAACGCTCTATCTCTATGGTGTAGTGCGGCAGTCAATTCCTCCATTACGCGGATCTAGTCCACCTTGCGTAGCCACATACCCACTGTAGGAGGAACACAACACAGAGGAATACAGGCCCTGGCTGCGTTGATCAGATGCATCAGCAGAGATTTGCAGTATCGGGTCTTTGACATTGGGCACAGGTGTAATAATAGAGCCGCCGGGTCCCCAGTCAGGGACACACCTGTAAGTTGTTTGATAATTCGAAGGACTGCATCCCAAAACTCCCCGAGGCTTTGGCAGGACCAGAAGATGTGGAGTATCGAACCCCCCTCTCTTCCACATCTCCAGCACGTCAGCGGGGTCTGAGGGAACATTTTGTGAAGCTTGGTGGGAACGATCTGGTAAGTATTTTGTAACCTGTTTCTTGTATTGAGCTAGCTATCGAGGCTTTATGCGAAAAATGCAATATGAACTCTTTTTGGTCTTGTGTGAAGGTTTTGGTCAGATCTCGTTCCCACTTTGCTATGTAGCTAGGTTCAGGGTGGTCAGCCAGCCAAATTATAAGGGCATATGCCGTGGACAGACCATGGTCAACATATCCGCCTGCCCAGTAAATGTCCTCAAACGGTGTTAAGTCCGTATGTGGCGATTGGGGAGCACTAGATCTTGAGAGGAATCTACGTATCTGAAGGGCCTGCCACCTCAATAGTGGTGGTGTAACCAGGCCACTCAGTGAGTCGAGACAGATAGGATTTTGAAACACTTGAAAATGTCCTATCCTAAATCTATTTGCTTCCACCAGGCGTCTGAAGGAGCTGTCTGCCAAGCTGGGGGCGAAGGCTGGGTCACCTACGACCGGAGACATAATAGAGGGAGAGGCGCTGTCTGGGAGTAGTGTAGCTGCCGACTTAAGCGCCCGTATTGTGACACCCGTAAGCGGATGATGTAGTATGCCTCTTGGTAAGGGTGAGGCAGTCCATAGTAGCCCGGCCATTGGCAATGAAGAGGTTGCCTGTTCCAATTGCAGCCAGCGTTTGTCTGAGGACACGTTACACTATTCAAACGCTCGCGCCATATGCGCAGCCAAATGATAGCGAATGGGGTCCGGAAAGCCGATCCCCCCCTCTGGACTTGGGCAGAGCCAGTAAAGATCTGTTTAACCTGTGGGCACCATTCGCCCAAATAAATGAAGCAAACTCTCTCCGCACTAATTTCAGAAACGTCATTGGGATTTGCACTGGCAAGGTTTGGAATAGGTAAAGTAGTTGTTGTAGAATATTCATTTTCAATACACTATTTCTCCCGAACCACGAGATGGTACGGCCCGACCACTTGGCCAGATCACGTCGAATATCGGAAAGTAGTGGCGGAAAATTCAGCTCAAACACTTTGGCAATGGAAGGGGACAGCTTTGTCCCCAGGTAGGTAATGTGTGAGGTCGACCAACGGAAGGGGAATGCCGTCTGTAGGCCGGAGAGAGTGGTAGGAGCTACCGTAAGGTTGAGTGCCTCGGATTTCTGCAAGTTAATTTAAAAATTTGAAGATTCTCCATAAGTCTCCAATTCAGCCATCAGGTTTGGGAGGGAGAGAGTAGGTTTAGTCAGTATGAAGAGGAGATCGTCGGCGTACCCTGCTATTTTGTGTGTCCTAGTGCCGGGGAGCAATCCCGTGATGTCTGGGTTGTCCATAATTTTACACAGTAGGGGTTCCAGCGATAAAATAAAAAGTAGCGGGGAGAGCGGACATCCCTGCCTGGTCCCGTTAGTCAGTGGGAAGTAGGTGGAGTAGGTGCCATTAACTCTAACACGGGCTGTAGGGGTAGAGTATATAGCCGATATCCAGCTGTGTAAGTTGTTCCCAAAACCCATTGCCCTAAGTGTTGCATGAAGGAACGACCAGTCTACCCAGTCGAACGCTTTTTACACGTCGGTTGATAAGAGAATGGTGGTGATGTGTTGTGAGGTGGCCAGATGAATCGCATTCAACACTCTGACTGTGTTATCTTTGGCGTCTCTACGTGGCAAAAAGCCTACCTGGTCTGTGTGGATGAGCTTACTGACACTGTGTAGTAATCTATTGGCCAGGATTTTAGAGAACAATTTCAGGTCTATGTTTAGTAGGGATATCGGGCGAAAGCTAGAGCATAGGGAAACGTCTTTTCCTTCCTTAGGAATGACCGTGATAGTTGCTCTGAGTGAGTCTGCAGGAACGGTTTGGCCGGTGAGGATGGAGTTGTATGCCTGGAGAAATGGGTCAGTCAACTGGTCACTGTTTCATCTGCTTCAGGGCCTGTGACCATTCTATGGCTGTGATGGGAGAGTCAAGTTCCGCTGCTTCTTCTGGGGATAGGCAGGGCAGCTTCGTTTGGGCCAGGTACATCTGAATTTGGGAGAGGCGACCAGTGACTCATTCTGGGGATCGTGAGTCTTCTAAATTGTAAAGTTCTAGGAAAAAGTCTCTGAGCTATGAGAGCTATGGCCTCAGAACTGGACAGGAGTTTACCGTCTCGCCCTGTAATGTTGGGGATAAAAGTTTGAGTACGGAAATCCCTGAGTGCTAGGGCTAAGGACCTGCTAGGCTTGTTACTGTATTCAAAGTATGCTCTTTTGACCCTCACCTGTTTTGCTTTGATCTTGCCTAGCAGTATGTTGTTTAGTTTCTGACGTAAGGTCCAGAGTTCGGCCTCCACCTCTCTGGCTTGAGTTTGTTTGTGGCTGGTCTCCAGCCTACTAATTTGCCCTAACAGCGATGAGATTACTTCATTACGTTTACGTTTTGCCTGGGAGGCATGGGCTACGAAGGTACCCCGTATACAGCATTTGTGAGCTTCCCAGATAAAGAGGGGGGAGGACTCTGGAGGTTGGTTATGCTGGTAAAATTGAGTGAGGTCTTGCTTAACGCGGTCTGTCAGTAAGGGGTCATCCAGAAGGAGATCGTTAAGTTGCCAATGCCAAGGTCTGGGCCCCTCTGAGTGGAGAAGCACCTCCATCAGGATCGGGGCATGGTCAGAGATCGTGAGGACATCGATAGAGGTGTGGCGTATCCTATGTAGGTCTCTCTGTCTAACTAGGAAGTAGTCTATTCTAGAGTAGACTCGGTGTGCGTTGGAGTAAAATGAGTAGTCACGCTCTCGTGCGCCACACATCTACCAGGTGCTCGGAGTGTAAAGTTTTCCGCAGTCGTCGGAGAAAGGTATAAGAGAGGTGGGAGGCGTTTCTGGAAACATTAAAATTGCCCCCCATAATAAGAGTCCCTTCCACGAAGTCTGCTAGAGCCAGAAAGCATGCCTCCAAGAAAGCTATTTGACCAGAATGGAGGCAGGACAAGAAGACAAGGACTGGGAGAGTAGACAGAAGACAAAACACGTATGCACTATAAACAGTAGTAAACTTTAAATTTTAGAACTTTAACACTGAGCGAAAACTAAAACAGCCCACAACGCTATCAGCGAAGCGGCGGGAATCTAAGTGGGGAAGTGAAAAGCAAGGGAACACGCCGGTGTGCTCACCTGAGTACCCTATTATATAGGGTCACCCCAAAGTGATAACATAACGGAACAACTTATCTATAGCAACCTAGTAGGATCAGTGAGAGGAGTAACCGACCACAAGTCCCTTACTTGCCCCGGAACATGCCGGTTAGCATTGTAATGCTCATGAAGGTGGCTGGTCTGTGTGATTACCTTATAACCCCTCCGTGCTACCGTAATGCATCGACACCAGGCCCCTATGCATAGATACGTTCACGGCCTCTCGCTAGAGCCAGGGCGGGACATTAGGTAGGAGGTCTGGGGGCCAAGTCCAGAAAAGCCTGAGCCACCCGGGACGTGCCCCCCGACATAGGGAGAGTGGTATAAACTAAGGACCTGGGGCCTGGCCAACTCCGAAACGGTACCTTGAGCGTCCTCTGCGCTGCCTCTGGGGTCTTGAAACCGCTGGTAGGTTAGGCCTCGGGGCGGGGGGGTCATCAGCCAGTCTGGGACATCGATGGGCTCCACGTCCAGGAAGGTGAACAGCTCTGGGAGTTGGTCTGGTGTCATCAGGAAGAAGGTGGCTCCGTCCCTCTGGACTTGGACGTAGATGGAATGGGTGACCCCATTTGTATGATGCCCCTGCCGATGAGATCTGTGTAAGGAGCGGGCGAATCATGCGTCTGAGGAAGAGTGTATGTCTGGACAGGTCAGGCATCTTCGTGATCTGCGCTCCATCAAAATCCACAGATTTTTTAAGCCATGCTTGCCTCATTATGGCCTCTTTTTGCATATAAAAATGAATCCGACACAGCACGTCCCTAGGGCCAGTGCGGTCAGAGCCCCTGGGGCCGTTCGCCCTGTGCACCCTATCCATTTCTATAGGCGTCTGGGGGTCTCTGTCTAGCAGTTGGTTCAGGATGGCTTGTATCGTGGACCGGAGATCGGCCCCAGTGGTGGATTCAGGGACCCCCTGCAGGCGTACGTTGTTCCGACGGTTTCTGTTCTCACCGTCATCCATTTTTAAATAGACTAAGGCCTGGGCCCTGTTCTGGGCTGTGACCGCGGCCTCTAGTGCAGTGACCCGTCTGTCAGCTCAGTATGGGACAATTCCACTGCCGACACTTTTTGTTCCAAGCCGGTGACTGTTTGAGACACCCCCTCGATCTCTTTGCGCAGTGCTCCTTCCACCTGTTGTGCGAGACGGCTAACATCCACCTTAGTGGCCAGCGAGCTAAAGAGAGCTCTGATATCCTCCCCCAATACCGAGGCTAGCACCGGGGATATCAGCGGGATCGAGTCATCGGGCTGCGATGCGGTGGTGGGTAGTCTGGGTGACCCGATGGGAGATCGGTCACGAGCCGATGAGTCCATGGGATGAGGGGCTTCCACCTGCACCGACTGACCTGATTGGGAGAAGCCCGCCATGCGGGGGTTAAGATGGCTGCTCGTGTTCATGTGGGTAGATGCGTCTGCCGGGGGTCTCTGCACTGCTGGTAAGAAATAGCCGGGTATAGTCCACCGGGAAGTCTGTTTGCGGGTTCGTGTCGATTTCCGCCTACCAATCATGGGGATTATAGTAAGTTCACTGCAATCAGTCTGCTGTTTCAGGCACTCAGGGGAGCAAAGCTCGGCTCAGCACGTCTCTACGGCTCCATTGCTTGGCCACGCCTCTCATATTTTCTTTTTTTATATTTCACACAAGTGTTTCTTCCATAAATAACTTCTTTAAAAATTGGCTTTTTTATTTATTTACCTAAATGTTGACTATTTGTGATGCCCGTGAAGCGTAATGGCCGCTAGATCAGTAGTTCTCAACTGAGGGCCTGGTCAGTGGCATCACAAGGGGGGAGCAGCCCGTACCCGGGTGCCACCATTGGAGGGGTGACACCAAAATGACCAACATCTGGTTCGGCTGAGCTGAACCTCCGGCAAGCTACTCGCTGCTGTTCGGCCTATTCTCATAGAGGTCGAACAGCAGTGAGTGAATAGCCGAATGCCGCCGAGTGCTGCCGGCTCCGCTATTCTGCTCAGTACCTCTGTGGTACCGAGCAGAATAGAAAAACTGTAAAAAAGTAAGTAGAAAACGATTGGGTGGAGCTAGCAGTGACAGCTAGCCGCACCCTACTGTTTTCTATTGGCCGGGACCAGCTGTCATTACAATGAGAGCTTGTTGTAGACGGCGGTGATATCAAAGCCGCCTCCGCTAAGCTCTCATTGTAATGACAGAACAGCGTCCCTGGTTACTGGGTTCTGTTATTACGATGAGAGCTTAGCAGAGCTGGCTTTGATATCACCACCGGCTCCGACAAGCTCTCATGACAGTTCAGCATCCCCTGGTCACTAGGTAACCAGTGACGCTGAACTATCATTACACACTGAGAACTCGGCGGAGCCGCCAGGTTCTCAGTGTACTGACAGATCAGCGTCCCTGGTTACCTGGTAACCAGAGGACGCTGGTCTGTCTCTGCATGCAAGTGGCCGGAGCCAAGCGTGAGATGACGACTGGCTCCACCCAGCTGTCAGTAGCAGGCTGTCGGCCAGCCTTGGCTTTTACCTAGGCTCATTCGAGACGAAGCATATGCCTTCGCTCGGCCAACTTCGGGAGCTGTACGGGCTATAGTGAATAGCCCGTACAGCAGCCCTTCCCTTCTACTGAACCGAAGGGGTCCTGGGGCCGAAGCTAGCTGAAGGATCAGCCGAAAGATTAGCCGAAGCTATGGCCAGATCCTTCGGCAGCTTTGTGAATAGACCCCTAAGTCTTTTGAAAGCTTTGTTTGTGAGTTTTTTCCCCCTCGTCATTAACATTCTCTCTCACTCTGTCTCCCATTTTCTTTCTTACTGGTTCTCTCTTCCTAAAATCTTTCTCTCTTTCCTTATCTCTCTCTCTCTCTCTCTCCCTCCCTCTCTCTCTTGATTTCTCCTTTACTCTCTCTCTCTCTCTCCGGCTCTCCCTCTCTCTCTCTCTCTTTCCCTTTCTTCTTCTTCTTCTGCTTCCTTCTTCCCCCCCCCCCCTTCCCGTTCCCTTTCT
>NW_017306427.1:142322-146129 GCF_000935625.1 Nanorana parkeri
CTCGTTCTCTCTCTTTTCATCTTTCTTCTGTCCCTTCTTTCCCCTTTCTCCTTTCTCTCTTCTCTCTATTTTTCTCTGTGTATTTTTGTGGCTAAGTGTGATTTATACAGCACTGCGGAATATGTCAGAGCTTTATAAATATATACAATCATATGTGACCATGATGGGTCATTACAGTGTAAGCTCCTCTGGTGCAAAAACTGACATGAGTGGTACAGCAGTGAGTAAAGCAGTGCCAATATATTCTGGAAGTCATGCCAGTGCACCATAACTAACTGAAGAAGAGTTAAACCACTGCATGCTCACTGATGGCCTCTGTGTCATTTCTTCAATAAATAATGAATCTGAGTAGGAGAACAGGCACAATGCCTCCTCATACTCTGCAGCAATGGTATGTTCCTCGACATCCTCACATCCAATAAACAGTGTACTCGAGGATCCTTAGACTGTTGCAGCAGAGGGGGAGTGAGGCTGGAAGGACTGGTCTAAGAGCAAGATAGCTCTGGGAAAACTGGACATACATAGATGCCACAGCGGTGACATTCGATCCATAGCACTGTGATCAGGAGGGGATCCTGATCAGCCCATGTGAAAGGGGCCTAATAGAGTTTTTCTTTATTCCAGAGCTCACATTTCTTGTCTTTTTTACATAATATGCAGGTTTTCTATTATTATTCTTGTGTATCTGCTATTACAGGAATGGTTATAAAAAGGCAAGGACATAGTTTTACATAATGCAATATATATATATATATATATACACATAAATAAAGAGAGAGAGAGAGAAATACAATATATATATACAGTGTGATTTATATATTTTAAAAAAACACCAACAATCAATACAGTCTTTTAGCAATGTTAACAGCTTGTTGAAGGACAAATATTGTTGCCAGTGTTAATTTTCTTTTCTTATGTTGTTTTTCATAAGTATGTTGATAAATTAAATATTTAGTAGTAAAGGTTAAGATACAATGTGTGAATGTTCCTTTATTAAAGTACAGGATGTATTACTTAAAATGACAAGCATTTTTGTTTAATCCATCATAATATGCTGTTATATTGTTAAATATCAAAACAATCTAGTCTGATCTAGTTTGAAAGTCCTGATTGAGTAAGTAATAGCATTTCAAAAAAGTTGAAAGTGTTCCTTTTGCTAGCTTCTCTTTGAAAATTGTTAGCTATTGATTTGTTTGCTTGTTTGTTGTTGATGGGATAGGCAACCTCGGCACTCCAGTTGTGCTGAAACCACAAAGCCCTTCACGCTTCTGCCTGTGGGAGGCATGCCTGTGGCTGTTAGTCTAGCAATGCCTCATGGGACTTGTAGTTACAAAACAGGTGGAGCGCCAAGGTTGCCTACCCCAGGCTTATTAGATGTTCTACTACACAATCATATAGTTCTAATAGTGGCAACACTGAAAAGAGGATTGGATTGGTTGCTTTGGGTCATACGTTTGTTTTTGCTTCCTGAGACTCAAAGCCTTTTAAATTCCAGTTGACAGGATGAACTTATCAGCTATTCTATAATTTCATATAAATTCCATTTAAGATCCAAATTGCCAAAGGACATAGCATCAGGCTATGTACACTTGATGTTTCTGTGTTATTGAGTGCTATCTGTACTGAAGGAAAACAATCAATTACAGGCAGATGCATAACGATTTGCAAACATATCATTGTGTTGGCATCCATTAGTCAACTTTTCCATGTTTGAATCTTATTGGTTGATTTAGGGTAACAGGCATTTGCAAGCAAGTTATATAATACAATTATAAAATGGTTAGTATAACTTCTCTTTTATAAAGCTGCAAGGACAGGTTTGTGGCATTAAGGGGTTGATTAATTAAACAAGATACTGTTTACCTAATACAAAAGATGAAGATGTGTTGACTTTAATCATGCAATTATTTAGAAGCAAAAATCATTTTTTTATTTCCCTTGCACGTGGTTGGGTATTCGAAGTAAACACAGCATCATTATATTCAGTAAGCTAAGTGCACTTTCTTTTCTTATTGAATAAATCATTTCTTAAGAGGCAAAACCTACACATTAGCATTGAAAAGCCAATGGTATGTGAAGTGGGTTCAAACTGCCAAACTGTTTTTTTCTACAATTTAGCAGTGCTTACATTTTTCAGAATCTGAGTTGGCTGTGTCAGCTAAAATAAGCTTCTGTGGTTTTTTTCAGTTTCATTTAAAGCTACTTGATCAATTCTGCAAGGCATACTTGCTATGCAGGACAGATGTTGATAATAGATGGTTACTGATGTCAGAACATGACTATTTCCTATCTACCAGGCAGTGTCTACTATGGTCATGCACAAACATGTAGGTTAAAATATATCTGACCCAATGTAATATTGCAGCTTACCATTTCTTAGATGTAGTTTGTGTGTTAGTTTTCAGGGGTGTGTAATGCACAGATTGCAGGGGTCAGGAGTACGTAATGCATGGGGTGCAGATGTTTGGGGTTTATAACGCATGGAGTACAGGGATCAGGGGTATGTAGCGCAGCGAGTGCAGGCAGGGGCGTAACTAGAAATCACAGGGCCCCATAGCAACATTTTGTATGGGGCCCTGTGATTTCTAGTTACGCCCACCTGATAACCCAAACAGCCCACTTGAGGGTGGCTCTGCAGGGTCTCAGGCGGGCGGTTAAGCCCTCTTGTCAGCCCTGATCCTCTGTCCGCCTCCTTCTCCTCCACGATCGACTCCTCCGTCACTGGGCCCAGCCTCCTCGATCACCGGACCCCTCCTCCTCAATCGCTGGACCCCTCCTCCTCAATCGCCGGACCCCGCCTCCTCAAACGCCAGACCCCGCCTCCTCGATTGCCAGGCCCCGCCTACTCGATCGCCGGGCCCCACCTCCTCCATCGCTGCCGATGACGGGCCCAGCCACCTCCTCCGAACCTGCTGGTTGTCACCGACTCAGCAGTGGCTGTGAGAAGGAACGGAGCGTTCCTCCTCACAGCCGCTAGTGACAGCCAGCAGCCTGGCTGTCCGAGCCACATGTCATAGCGACCCAGGTGGCCCGCACAGCATCAGGGAGATGTCCTGGCCCCATAGCGGCCGCCTGGGTCGCTATGGTGATTGTTACGCCACTGAGTGCAGGGTACGTAGTGTACTTCCCTCCCAGCACAAGCACATATTCTCTCCTATAGCACAGATCTTACCCCTAAGCCTAATGGGCTCTGACACAAATTCCCCCCTCCATCTCTAAGCTCACCAGATCTTAGATGCAGCGTGGCAAGTAACGGATTGCTTGTGTCAGAGCAGTGGAGTATGTAACAAACAGAGTAAAGGGGTCAGGAGTACATAATGCTCAAAGCATAGGGGTCAGAAATATGTTACCCACAGAGTGCATGGGTCAAGAGTGTGTGCTGCACAGTGTGCAGGAATAACAAGTGTGTAATACAAGAGTGCAGAGGTCAGGAATGTGTAATGCACACAGTGTGGAGGTCAGGAGTATGTAACACAAAGTCTGCAAGGGTCAGGAGTATGTAAAGCAGAGTGCAGACATAGGGGTCTATTCATGAAGCTGCCGAAGGATCTGGCTGTAGCTTCGGCCGATCCTTCGGCTAGCTTCGGCCCCAGGACCCCTTCGGTTCAGTAGAACCGAAGGGGTGCTGTACGGGCTATTCACAATAGCCCGTACAGCTCCCGATCATGGCCGAGCGGCTCAGCCGAGCCGAACGCATATGCATCGGCTCGGCTGAGCCGTGCTGAAAGCCGAAGCTGGCCGGCCGACAGCCTGCTTCTGACAGCTGGGCGGAGCCAGCCGTGATCTTACGGCTGGCTCCGGCCACTT
>NW_017306427.1:146401-148518 GCF_000935625.1 Nanorana parkeri
GGTATATCAGTGAGCCAGGGAGTCTTGCACTTGAGTGTATGCACAGAGGAGGCAAGGAACAGGAGTTTATATACCTCGGATAATGGTTTACAGAGAGAATCCCTTCTAAGCAGTATTTCCAGTCTGGACTTCCGCACCTCACAGGTCAAGCCTCCAAACTGGCCCCTGAATGCATGTCGCAACTGGAGATAGCGGTACAGGTAGGTATTTGGAATATTAAATTTCACCTTCAGTTGTGGGAATGAGAGGAGTGAATTGTCAGAGGTGAGATCTTCAAGAGTCCTAATGCCCCTTTTAGGCCAAACATGGAAGTCCGGGATGCCCTCAAGGTGAGGGAGCATCGGGTTCCTCCAGAGTGGGGTGTGAGGGGACCATGTTCCAGTTTCCTGGCCGTGTTGTTTATTAATGGAAGCCCAGGCCATGACCGTGGCTCTCATAGACACTGTGAGGCTATATGGAGCCTTTAGACCTCGCAGGGGTAATCCACTAAGGGCCTCATAGAACCCCAGGGAGGCTGCCTCCACCACCACTGCAGCGTCTCCAGAGTCACTGGTGAGCCACCTATGTATGACCACCATCTGGCCAGCTATGTAGTATTTCCTGAAGTCCGGAACCGCTAGCCCCCCTCGGAACCATGGCTCCTGCAATGTAGAGTATTTGATCCTTGGCACTTTTGAATTCCAAAAGAATGCACTAATGAGAGAGTTAATTTTGCGGAAGAAAGCCTTGGGTACCCAGACAGGGGAATTTCTCAGCAGATACAAGAAAAGGGGTAGGATTTTCATTTTAATCAGGTTAACCTTCCCTATCAAAGAGAGGGGAAGGTGCCTCCAGGACTCCAACCTTATCTTTAATTTAGCCAGTAGGGGGAGAAGGTTGAGAGAATAGTAATCCCCAACCGACTTGGTAACCCGGACTCCTAAGTATGTGATGGTGTCCATCCACTGGAGGGGAATCAAGGGGTCCGCTGCATTCTGTGTCTGTGGATCTAGGGGCACTATATGAGATTTGGACCAGTTCACCCTCAGTCCCGAGAAGACCGCGAACGTGTCCAAGATATGCAGAGCCGCCCGTAGGGATGGACCAGCATCTGCTAAAAAAAGGATGAGGTCATCCGCATAGAGCGCCAATCTCTCCTCTATGCCCCCTATCCTCAGGCCCACCACCTCCTGTGATGAACGGAGGGCAACCGTCAGGGGCTCCATAACCAGTGCAAATAGGCCCGGTGAAAGGGGGCAGCCCTGGCGGGTGCCCCTGCCAATGACAAAGGCCTCAGACAGGAGAGAGCCAATTTTGAGTATTGCCCTCGGGCTGTCATACAGTATACTGATCCACCTTCGGAACTGAGGGCCAAAGCCCATCAATCTAAGCACTTCCCACATGTAGCCCCAGTCCACAGAATCAAATGCCTTGGCCACGTCTAGTGAAACTACCGCTCTCGTGCCTGAATTGTCATGGGTAAGTTGGAGATTGGTAAACAACCTGCGCAGGTTCGTGTCAGTAGACTTGCCCGGTATGAAGCCTGTTTGGTCTATGTTAACGATGGATCCAATAACTCTGGAAAGGCGTGTTGCCAGCACCTTGGTCAATATCTTTAGATCCATATTCAACAGCGCAATAGGACGGTATGAGGCGCATAAGAGAGGGTCCTTACCCGGTTTGGGCAACAAGACAACATGAGCTTCTTTAAAGCAATCCGGGAGGAGTCCCATCTCCAAACATGCCCGATATGTGTCCCTTAGCCTAGGTGCGAGGGTCTCCCCATACATCTTGTACCACTCTGCAGGAAAGCCATCTGGACTCAAGCTAAAGTGTACATATACCAAGGCATATGCCGGTGTGCCGCAGCAAAAATAGAAAAAAGGAAAAAAAGAAAAACACAATAAGTCAGTGTCCGACCAAAAGCTATAACAGTTCCGGAACTAGTTCACATCTCCACATTACAGGACAACATCCGTTCAGCAACCTTCATCACGACCCCAAGGCCTGTATGTTGTGCAGGATGCATAAAAGAAAAAGGGGGTTAGGTGTATCCGCCATGCCATAGACGCCCTTGCTCCTGGCGCCGTAATAATAATGCAGGCCATAGGCAGGCGTCTCCGCTAGTCACTAATGAG
>NW_017306427.1:148575-162323 GCF_000935625.1 Nanorana parkeri
GCTCAGCCGATCCAGATGTTGGATCGGCTGAGTCAAACTCCTTCTGCACTTCGGGTCAGCCGAACATGCTGAGCATGTTCGGCCGACCCGAAGCCACGCGAAGCAAGCCGATGTACGGCTGAAATCAGCCGTACCAGCCTGAAGTGAATAGCCGAACAGTGTTCGGCTCACTTCACTTCTGATCGGTCATTCACTCGGCTGCCTGTTTATGTAACACACAGATTGCAGGGGTCAGGAATACATAGCACATAGAGTACAGGAGTGTGTAATGCACACCATTCTGCTTCAGAATATCATCTTTATTCATATTCTTTCAGCATTGCAACGTTTCGGAGCCTCACAGGACCCCTTCGTCAGGCAAAGTGTCAATGATCAAAAGTGCTGTACATCTAGGGAATGGCCACCATGCAATGAGAACCTCACAGTTAAATAAATTAGATTGGATAAATTCTGCGCCCCAGTGACAATTATGAAATAGGGTGAATATGAATGCATGAATGCTTGCCTTACGTTGCATATACGTTGTTATTTAATGAATTGACCCTTTTCTTATCACATGGGATATTTCCCTGAAAAAGGTCGCCATACTATCTCATGCGATAATCTTTATTGAATTGAGACCACAGGCTGCAGAGATAGTGAATGTGCAAACCAAGACTGCAGGGGTCATGGGTGTAAAATGCACAGAATGCAGGCATCAGAAGTATGTAACATATATAATGCAGTGATCAAGAGTATGTAACACACAGGTGGTTATTTACGAAGGAGCTGAAGGCTCCAGCCATAGCTGAGGCTGATCCTTTGGCTCTCTTCAGCCGCCGGTGCCCTTCGGTTCATTCAAATGAAGGGGCTGCTGTACGGGCTTTTCACCATAGCCCATACAACATCTGAAGGTGGCCGAGCGACTCAGTCCAGCAGAAAGCATATGCTTCGGCTCCACTGAGCCAAAGTGACAGCCAAATCGGGGTGAACGGCCTACGGAAGGCAGGCCGTTCGCCCTGCAAATGACAGCTGGGTGGAGCTAGCTCTGCCCAGTTGTAATGACAGATCAGCGTCCCCAAATGACCTGGGGATGCTGATCTGTCATTAAACAATAACAACTGGGTGGAGCTGGCCATGTTGTTATTCATTGTTATTCATTGGCCGGGACCTGCTAATAGACCCTAGCAGGTGCCGGCCAATAGGTAAAAGTTGGTCGGAACTAGCTGTCGCTGCTAAATTGTTTTTTTTTTTTAATACCTTTTATTTTTGTTTCAATTTCAATATTTATTTACATTTTTTAAATATTGTTTTGACCTTTTTTTAAAAACGATTTTCACTATTTTCTATTCTGCTTGGTACCACAGAGGTATCGAGCAGAATAGCCGAGCCGAATGCCGCTCGGTGGCATTCGGCTATTCACTCACTGTCGTTCGGCCCCTATGAGAATAGGGGCGAACGTTAGCGAGTGAGCTGCCGGAGCTTCGGCTCAGCCGATCCAGATGTTGGATCGGTTGAGTTGAACTCCTTCTGCACTTCGGTTCAGCCGAACTTGCAGAGCATGTTCGGCTGACCGATGTACCTAATGAGCCGGAGTAAATAGCCAAACAACGTTTGGCTCTGTTCAATTCTGCTAGTTTATTCACTCGGCTGACTTCACCAGCTTAGTGAATAACCCTGACAGAGTACAGGGTCACCAGGGGATTCTTGTACACATAGTACAAGAATCAGGAGTATATAACACACATATGACAGAGGTCAGGAGTATGTAACACACATAGTACAGGAATCAGAAGTATATAACACACACATTACAGAGGTCAGGAGTATGTAACACACAGAGTGCGAGGTTCAAGGGTAGATAACATGCAGAGTGAATGCAGGTCTCAAGAGTACATAACACATGGTATGCAGGGGTCAGGAGTACAGAATAGACAAAATGCAGGGGTCAGGGTTTCGGGCAGGTCTAGCACGCCCATAGATTTTTATGAAAATGCAAAGCCAGCTTGAAGCGAACAAAAACCTGTCATCACAGATCCTAATCTAGCCACCACATCTAATGACTAGTAAGCTACAATATATTCCATTTTTGTTTTGGGGTTTAGATACACTAACAAATACTTTATATTCCACAGCTTTTGTCTTTATTTTTATTTTTTAACTTGCAGAAATGTAGTGGGGGGAATCTTTTCCTGACAGAAAAAGAATAGTAGCATCAGTACAGAATAAATGGCAGTTGCTTGGACAATACTTATTGCTGGGCTGTTGTGTAAAGTGAATGATTTTGTGGAAGTCAATGGAGTATATAAAAATTAAGTTGTTCTGGGTGAGAGATTTGACAGCCAGTCATTTCTGATACAAGATTATGTTTTTAGTTCAGCTGTTTGGCTGATGAAATAGTTGCAAATAAAAGAGCAACGAATCTTTTTCGCCCACATGCCTTCCAGCATTCATACACATCACAAAAAGTACTATACTGTCATCATTAATATCTGTAAACAGGTCAAAGCAAGCCTAAAGCAGTAAACGTGTACCTGTAGTAGGAATTTAGTTGATGCAGATCTCATGGAGTTGAAATATATATATTTTATTTTAAAAAAGCAATAAAAGATTCAGGGCTTACTGGACGGCAAAGACACATGTCTCATTATCAGGAATTTAACACCATGTTTCTGCATCTTATAAGGCTCCACCTTTTTTGGAATGCTTGATGGTCTAATCATATTTGTGCAGTGTGGCAAAGCATGCTAAAATCCACACTGCACCTGCTTTATGTGTTGTGCATTTCAGTGCCGTTCATTATGAATTGCACCCCAACACATTGTAAAGTAAAGTACAATGCATAATGCTTATAGCATACATTGTAAAGCGCTGTGTTTTGGAAAAAACAAATCATGCGTTTTTTATTATTCATTGTGGTATGTCATAATGTTTGGGCTGTCTTATGTAACTCAAATTAATGTGTGCTATAATGTACTTTAATGCTTGTGCATTAATGCATCACAGTGAAATGTTTTAGTGTGAATGGGCCCATCGGTCCAATCAGAAATAACATTTCAGTGAAGTGTGTTGGGTTGATTTTTCCACTGGCCTCCTAGAACTGTAATCAGAACAGTACTAACATCACAAAAAATCACTCCATATCTCGTAAGACAAGCAGTTAGGGGCATACAGTGCCTTAGATGCTCTCACAGAGCAGGCACAATTAACTGAGGTGTGCTATGTTCCCTATAAAATGGCAAATCTTTTTCCCTTTTTGTACCTAGAATATCCTATCTTCTGAGCATTTGTGAGTGTGTTATAAAAGTAATACTTGTAGCTGAAGAAAGCATGTAAATATGAATGTACTATATATTTACTATGAATTTTATTTTCAATCATTTTAGTTGTCCACATGTTGCAGCTTCAGCAGTGTTTCTTTTTATAGTTGCTTTTTTAAGTTGTTAAGGAGTATATTATATGCTAGGCCAGTAAACTTGTTTGCAACACTCAATTATCTCAAGGAAGAAAGTGATCTCCTCTAAACCTGAATGGGCCTTTTTTTAAAATAATATAGGATTGTTGAGTTTTGTAAAAATTACTTGATTCACCCCATGCACCCCAAACAATCAGTATGCAAATGTACCCCCAAAGAAAATGCTGAAAAGAAAGCAGAGATTGCCTAATCTGTCTTCTTCTGCTCTTTCATTGTCTAGTCGGGAAGCTGGGGTTGGGGAAACTACACAAATGTGTTTACTTACTGTGACACTGGTATCATCCACCTGTTTGAGGGGGTGTCTAAATCTTAGGACTCTAGAGTTAATGAGGTCACCAGCACACCGGGTTCCACATTATCAATCCGTCCTTTATTGACATTAGATATACATGCTATCACAAAAGATCACAACGTTTTGGAACCAGTGTGCTACCTTCATCAGGCAAAAGAATGTGTCACAAAAAGGAAATCATGATACATAAAAAATGTTAGCAAGATGTCTTCATTAGAATACAATAATTAAAATAAAAGCCATGAAGGTTGTAGTAATCTTTTGAATTGTAATTAAATTAATATTTGATATTATTTACTATTTTAATACGGTGGTAGATTTTAGCCTTGATGGGGGCAACTAACGCTGCAATAAAATTAAATACTTTAATCAGTTTTTTGACTCGTAATACATGTATGCACATGGACCCCAAATACCCCCTGGCTCTTTATCAAAAAGATGACTGAATGTAGGTAATTTGTTTGGAAAACAGTCCATAGGCATGACAGCTCCAATGTTATTTATAGCACCCTAGCTGTGCTTGGGTGGTGCACAAAATCACTAACAAATTTATAAACCATCATGCACATACCATAAAATTAAATTGCCTTTTACAAATGAGATCAGATTCCATTGCAAAGAGATGATAAATATGCTCAAGATATATCATATCCATGCACAATATATGCAGAATACATCTTTAAAATATATCTGTAGCCATTGTTTTCATTTTTGACAATGTAGTGAATGGTTGAAACCTTGTCTGGCGTTTCTGCCACCTGTTTGTTTGCAACACTCAATTATCTCAAGGAAGAAAGTGATCTCCTCTAAACCTGAATGGGCCTTTTAAAAAATAATATAGGATTGTTGAGTTTTGTAAAAATTACTTAATTCACCCCATGCACCCCAAACAATCAGTATGCAAATGTCCCCCCAAAGAACATCGAACATCGGAGAGATTTCCCTTTATTTCCTGTTCTGTGGACACAACAGTAAGTGAGACGAAATCTCTCTAAAGTGAGAGACATCCTCTCTCGCACAGTTGTCACTGAAAGAATCCCCATTGGAAGATTTGCTCTGTATTCCTGTTTTTGTGACAACTCAAAATATCTGATTCCTCCTTACGTTTAGTCCCAATGATAGTAGTCACCATAATAAATAGAGAACAGCGGCAGCATCAAAAACCTGATAGGAATTCTATCCCCTCACCATGCCATCCAAAAATAAAAATAAACAGCAAAAATTGTGTATAGACAGTGAAGTTTAAGACTCTCTGTAGGCTTTTAATATTATCTCTGCCACCGTTTGGAGCGATGTCCTCTCAAGATAAGAGGAAAAATCAAACAAACAAAAGCTCAAACAGAAGTAGAAACCTTTTTTTTTATAGAATGGAGATGGGCTGCATGCATGGGAGATTTCCCATTACTTCTCTCCCAGGAACACCCTGTAGCTCCCCAGTTGCAGAGGATTACCAAAAACACAACAAATCTCTTTTTTGCTTGATACTGTGATTTTCATGATCCTGTAATTACTAACCCCCTTCCCACCAAATATAACCAGGTTTGGCTTTGCCACTTATATCTGTTCTTTTATTCTCTATGTTAATAACTGGGCCTTGGTTTTTACTTTATGAGGCAGATAAAGGAGGTGATGACTCTTCTTTGTTACTTATGGGTGATCCCAAAAAAAATCAAGATTTTCTTTTAAATTTGATAATCCCCTTTAAAGAACAGCTGTACATTTATACACCCTTCTAAATTACATTGTGCTAAACTCCTCACCCACACACCACCACCGTAGCTGCTTTTTTAATCTGATCCAGTGCCACAGCTTTCTCCATTGTTTACATCTGGTCTATCCAAAATGTGTTCAGTGCTGGCCACACCTGTGAACTGTGTCCCCATAGGCATTTGAACATCATATGATTTTATCAACGTTAGTCGATAATTGATGATGACTCCATAAGTAGAATATGTAAAGGAAACTCAATATTACAGATATGCATTGTCTTCTTGTGCTATTCGCCTTATTGACTGACTATAAGTCTGCTTGAAATACACTTGCTATATGAATTTTTTATTGAATACAAAAGCAATAAGATACTGTTTCTTCATTTAACACATGCCAGTGCTCACCTTTAAAAAATGACACTCAAAATAAAATGCACGCACATACATGTACCTGCATATACCAGGAGATATCTTGAAGAGTGTCCCAGGCCCTAAAACCTGAGATGGCCTATTATGTAAATGTTAATTTCAGTTCCTAAAGTTAAGCTCAGCTCCACCTCTTTTCATATACTGCTTCTAAAGGACTTTTGCATTTTGTTCTTTTGTAAGATCATATTGTTTTAGTGTTATTGATTTCCCTTGGTCTCTTTGTTTTAATTTTTCTTGAATTGCTCTTCTAATATATTGTATGTTTTTGAAAACTTGAATAAAACTTGGTTTAAATAGAAAAAAAAGAGGGGGTAGTTAAGGGGTATATTTATAAAGCAGTGAATGTGACATTCACCAAATATTTACTGCAAGTGTATCTTTGTAGTTAAAAGGATTTACATTACAGTAATTGGTTCACTTACAGTAAATGTTTGGAGAATACATATATTATACAATCTAATTGTACAACTTCCTTTAGATCTACCATGAACTATATAATACAAGGTCCTGTCTGATTGATACAAATCGAATGGATTGTTTAGGTTTGTCCTCATATTATAAAGTTTTGGTAAAGCTAATGGAGACTGTACAGATATAATAGATTCAGACTGTATAGTGTATGGCCAGCTGAAGACTTAGGGCTTCATGTATAAAACTTTCACCCAGTGTATAGCTGGGCGGATGCCATTTGCACGACACTAGCTCCACTAGATGGCCCTGCTGAGTATAGGAATTTTATACATGAGGCCCAAAGTATGATCATTGCATGATGCTAACTTTGATTATTAAAACTACATTTCACTTAACTGTAGTCACAGAATTCCCAGATATCAGACCAGTATGAAAACCTTTTATTGAGGTACAAAAAGGACATCATCTTTCTTCACCTTATGCATGTCTATACCAAATGAGTTTGCAGATTTGCTTGTGTTCATTAACACTTAGAAACAATGGCCTTTTCAAAGACATTTTCAAGGTTTGGTAATGATTTTTTGACAAAGGTTAGTGTTTCAAGGTTATTTTCAGCAGCAGTTTGTGCTTCAGATAGCAACTTCTATGCAGTACTAATGGTATTTACCCCAGTAATCCCTGTTCTACTAAACAGTCTGGACAATGTGAGATGATCTATAGTACTGTGTATTGTCTCATAGGTGCAGTCCTTACTCTTCATCCACCAAGATCTGTTGCCTCTTATCTTTTTCTCTGAAGTTTGAATCTGTTCTTATTGTGTAGATGTAGCTGTTACTTTGAGAAAGTTGGGCTGATTTACTAAATATCCAGAGAATCTTCATACCGTAAATGTATGTAAATATATTCACTTCAATTATCCAATCATAGAAAAAGCAAATTCCTGTTTGCTTATTTTGTCTGCACATGATAGGATAATTGAAGTGAATATTTACACAATTTATTGTATGAGGATTCTCAACCCCTTTATAAGTCAGCCTCAGTCTCATCTGTCAACCTTTTAGGTGTCCTTCTTCATCAAGCAAGCTGCTTTCTTTCTAAGCATGCTATGGTGTGCCACATTGGACCATGTTATACACATGCATAACAAAAAATATTTATTTAGCATATCACAGAATAAGGCCATAGTAATGAAAAAAGAGAGTTTTTGTAGCTATCAATATGCTTAGGTTTATCTTGCTGATCAACTCAAAGGACAATATTTCAATATTGTCCAATATTTCCTACCTTGAGTTGTAGTGGGCCATTTTCCCTCTGTTTCCTTCTGCATTTTACCTTTCACTGCGCCACGCTCTCTCCAACTGTATCTGTCATAGTTACTTTTTACTAACCCATTTGCTCAATATTTTCTTGAATGCCAGCCAAAATGTTATCCTATTGTGGTCACGATTGCTCAGATAGTTCCTGGCTTGTATATTCAATAAGGTATCCTAGTCCATTAGAAGTAAGTCCGACAGAACTTCCCCTCTAGATGATTCACCAACCACTTGCATAAGAAAATCGTTTTGCAGTTTTGTTTTGCAATAAGTCAAGATAACAAATCTTAAACAGTACATCAAAATCTAGTCTAGTTAATCTTGTTACCATGTGATGCACAAACCTCAAAAAGTAAACAAAAAATTATTTTACCTTCCCTGACTGAGCCAATTCCTCCTCATCTGTATCTCACACACTCCCATTCTCAGACACTACAGCTCAGAGTGGGAGGATTTCAGCTAAAGGCACTGCTGTCAATCCAGAAAGTGTTGATTGACGAGCTGCAGACTTGTGAATCAGCAGTGACAATGCTGAATCAGCAGTGTCAATGCTGATAGCCATGCCCCCTGCACATTTTTTTCATACCACCGTAGTACAAACAAGCATAACCGCAATGAGAGTAAATTCAGGAGCAACCCAGCATTGTTGCAACACCGTTACAGGAAGCTGCATTTGGTGGACTTTGCTTGCAGGCTCAACAAGTATATGTGGGATTTGCAAGGGGAATAAGAAGAGACTTTAAGTGCGTATGCACTTATAATTAAGTGCTGCAGCAAATATTTTTTATGTGAGTCCATAGTTATACTTAATTATGTCTACTTTCCCTTTATCCACCCTCTCCTCTCCCCAGATCCCCCTTTAACCCCTTCATGACTGAGGCCCTTTTTTCAATTTTACAATCTCCTCCATCCTTTTAACCATCCTTTCTCAAAACAATGTTTCACCCACCCTACTTAAATTTAGTCCGCTATAACCACAAATACTGTTCCTGGCTGAAAACGCACAAACCACAAACCTTCTTCCCTGTCCCAACTTCTCAGTTACTGAAATAAATCCCAAAAAACGATCTCTCTGGTATAACAAATACTACCTTTGAGGTTCTAGATTTTTATGTAGTTATATGTGTATCACACCGTTTACTTTAAAAACTGAACTTGGTCCCACACTCTCAACCCCAGGCCTTCCTGTTGGTCCTCTGCTGGGATGTGGGGCCACAATGCTAATTAGGGAGACTTGAGAGGGTAGCAAGAGAAGTGACTGGTTTGACAAAAAAGTCAAGATTTGTATACATTTTAGGGTACCTATATCTCTGGATACACTAATCTTTTTGAACTACGATAAACTCAGGTTATGTAATTTTTATCATATGTTTTGTTTTAAATGAAGGTTATTACAGGCTAACTTTTAACATGCAATGCAAAACACATCTTTAGATTCCAATTAGTGCTACTTGTAAGATATACGCAATTTATACTGTGCCCTAAAACACAAGGGACAAGGCTGAGCAGTTTATCACCGATCACAGAACATGACAAACCCATTGTTAATTAATAATTGTTCTCATCTTAAGAGTTGCAAATGGGTATTAGAGCTAGAGACATGTGAGCCTTGGCTTCATAATTTAACTCATGCATTATTATTACCAACAATTATGGGCTCACAGTAGATAAGATAGAAAACGAATGAGGACTATTCACTTTGCAGCAGTGTGCCATTGTTCAAGTTACAAATTAAATTTGAAAAGAATTGTAAGGTTTCCCCATATACAATAACAGATCCAGTGGTTTTTAAAGGCCATGTTACTTTTAATGTGTTTATAGAAAAAAATGGTAAAAGATTAATCATTGTGGTAGTTTTCCATTGAATTTGCTATTTTTGAGAACTGAACCCATAAGACCAAAGCCTATGCTCACTTCAAACATATAGTAAAAATATGTAGCACATAAGCTTTCTTCAAGTTGCTGCTGACCCTTGCAGCAATTACATTTTCCAGTTTGTAGTTAAAGTGATGGTAAAGTCAAAATGTTTTTATGCTATTTCAAATGCTGATTAAATCACTTTCAATGGATGCTGCTCCTTGATGTTTAAAAGTTTGTTTCCTGCAGAATCAGCTGGTCCCCTGAGTGATATCCTGTTTTAGGGTGGCTCCTTGCCCTTGCAGGGTCCTATGGTGCCACCCATGCGTGTGCTAGTAGGCTGTGTGTGTCACCACAAACACACAGGCACAGCAAGGCAAGCCACTACTGTGCTCCCCACTTTCCCTTCTTCCCATACCCAAGCATGTTGTTGCTGTCCCTTGTGATCTTGTACACAACAGGAAATTCAGGGAAGTGAACTCCAGAGAGCTGGAGCCAGCTGTTTGGAAAAATTATGATTGTAAGCGCTTGGCAAAAACTGAAAGAAATACTTTGCTGGGCAATGCACAGTATATGTGTTTGATTGTGATGCAATATTGAAATAAATTGGGAGTTAATACTACTTTACGGGATATCTATACTTTTAGTGCAGTTACCCGTATAGATTTAGCACAATCAACTGTTATATATAACCTCTCCCTGCTGCTCCTTGAGCTTCTCTGAGTGGTCTGCTGTGAGTCACATCTTAGTTTAAAATGTCTCCAAGCCCCCAATATTCCTATGGAAAGGTTGTCCACCACTTGGATGAACCACAGACGGCTACGGGTGGGGACATTTTATAACCCCACGCTCTCCGCACCAGATTATGGTTTCAGAGTCCCTGTACACACAGGAAAAACAGTACACTGATTTAGAATACGGTGCATGCCACCTGTTCGTTATTACATTAAGACTGAGTTCCACCATATGTGCAATGCTCAGTAATCAATGTGGATGGTTATTTGCATCAGAACGTGAGAGAAGTTAGAAGCAGTAAAGTGACACTAAAACAAAAAAACATTAAAAAAATGGCTTCCCCACAAAGAAAAGGGGTAATACTTACTACCTGTTCTACTAATTTTCACTATTTTCAACCATCACCCTGGTAGAAAAGCCTTCAGCAACCAACACTTTCATGTTTGTCAAAAGCTTGGGTCCTCTTTGCTCTGTTTTTTTTTTTTGTGCCAGCCTCTACATTGATACAAGAGATAATAATGATGTACAATAATGAAGCCTACTGGGAGGCCAGGCATCTGAAAGTATGTTCAATGGAGAAGCCAATGTAGCACTTAAAGACTGGGTAAATCAATAGCATGGCTATTGGGAGGACTAAATATTGACCATTTTCTTTGCAGCAAATAATTTTTAAAACTTTTTAAACTAACAACAGAGTTGTTTTAATGTTTTTTATTTATTTATTTTTAATTAAAGAACTGTGATTTATGATAAAGAAAAGCAATTAATCTTTTTTAAATGTGTCACGAGTTTTTCTTAAAACCAATTTTAGTAGCATGATAAAGCTGCTATAAATCACCGGAGTTCTCCGACATTTACAGTAAAGAACTAATTTTACTGCTACAATTTGAATTTTCTTTGTACCAACCATGAGGGTTCTAATTCTTTCCTTTAAACAGATGGTTTTTGAATTTTTCATTAAAGCAAAACTATTAGGGGAGTAAAATATACTCTTCCCAAAGTCTGTGCTGGCGTATGACACTTCAGGTGTCGCATGCCGGCTCTATAGCTCAAGAACTGAGCGATCACAAACCACTGATCTCTCAGCTCACTGCTTCTCCCTGCAGAGAGAGGTGACTGTGAGTAATAAATACGTTATTTTCGGATTCGGACGAACCGCCGAATCAATGAATTCTGTTGATTTGCAGGTTCGTCCGAATCCGAATACACATGTCCACTCTATACACTTTTTTTCAATAATGAAGCCAGATCAAGCAAATATACATTATCCAGCAAAGTATTTCTGTACATTTTTTTACATCTTTGCCCAGGCATTTACAGTCATGCTTCCAAAAAGCTGGCTCCAACTTTATTAGTTTGGCTTCCTGAACTTCCTGTCCAGTATAAGATCACAAGGGATAGAGCAGTCTTCGGCAGCTGTCAATCTAATAGCTTAAAGGAGGGAGGATTAGGGAGCAGAGAGCGAGGAAGTGTCTTGCCTTGATGTGCCTGTGGAGACACATACAGCTTACTAACACACACAAGGACCCTGCAAGGGAAAGGAGCCACACTAAAACCGGATATCAGGGCCAGTGCTCAGGGGACCAGCTGATTCTGCAGGAAGCTAACATTTTTACATCAAGGAGCAGCATCCATTGTAAGTGATTTAATTGGCATCTGAAATAGCTTTTTAAAAGTTTTTACTTTAATATAATTTGAAAAAAATAACAAAAATATATCAAAAGTGCAGAGAAAAAGACCAACCAATCACTAAATAGTTTAATGCTCTCAGTCAAGTAAAAGAGCAATTCCAGGCAATAAGATAAAGCATTAATTGAATTACTACTGTAATAGTGAAGACAGAAAAAATGCTAAAGTCAGACACTTCGATCATTTTACCTTAATCTGAGTTCTGCAGAATCCTTAAGAATAAGTATGAGTATAGTATAAGTTGGAGTATAGTTCCTGAAACCTTTTCGTTTTGTAACTTACCCTCACTCTTGTTCCTGTGTCACCAATCACATAAAAAAATAAACAGGGCAGGTTTGAATGTGACTGGTGCCTGTGGCCTTTCTTTACTTCAGGTTTTCTGCAGGTGAGAGACAGTTAAGGAGCATTAAGTAAATGTTCCAGCATCATCACCATGTGTTCCTGGCTCCAGGTGAGAGGAGAACGATGTACTTGTTCAGCTATGAACTACTCAGGAGGTAAACAATGTTCCCTGTATGCATATCTAGTTCAAACATCTGCTCCCCCAATCACTTGCTGTGGTTCTTCCTGCCTGCTCATACGCCCTGTAGTCACTTATGAACCGGTGGAAGGAACCACAGAGTGTGGCAGGGGAGTTGGTATTCTACACACCCAGATGTGTGAACTACTTTCAGAGGTTAGGGAGAAGTAAAGTGGTGGTGCTTTGACACAAGGGCTGCTAGGAAATGTAAGTACATTGCCTCCTCTCTTACAGGGCTCCCTTGTGTACAAGTGACCCCGTGGTGACTTTGTTTTTTTTGGCAGGTATTGGCATTGCTCTTTACACGTCATTACATTATAAGCCTGAATGACTGATTACAAAGCTTTGGTCATATAAAACTGTCACACATCTACTAAGTAATTATATCAACTTAGGGCAAAGGTTTATTTGGGTATCTTTTCCTTAACAGTCATAATATGTTTTTGCACAGTTTCTCTTAATATTGATATATTGATATGAATAACTTATTTTGGATCTTATGCACAAAATAAGACTCAGATAAGCTTTCTAGAATAGCCTACAGTGTGACAGCAGATCACCTTCTGCTTGTCTTTAATCAAAAAAGATCAAACTGGATTTGTGAAAGGTCATCAAGCCTTGGATGCAATCTTTCATCTACTAGATTTAATAAAAATAGCTGAATTGACCAGACCAGCATTTTCTGTGCCTGCCTTCAGCTGAATAGAAACAATTTATATGATATTCGGGAACTCTGTGACTACAGTTAATGGAAATGTAAGTATAATAATATTATAAAGTAAGCTTTGTGTAATGATCATTTGTCAAGGTATGTAATATCGGTTGCAGTTAAGCTCCTTTATCCTTTAGCACTTGGCAAGGATTGCCATTTTCTCAGATTTCTAGATGGAGTAAAATATAGGTGATGGCAAGCATAAAAAGTGTTTTCCAGTCATTTTATATAAATACAGGGCCCCCACACCTCGGGGCACTCTGGTCTCCACTGCTCCTCACCATCAAAGCTTATGACCTGCCTGAAACCTGAGGGTGTGGCCAAAATTGGTCTTTGCAATAGATTGGGTGTAACTTCATGGCATATAGCTTGAAGTGTGATACTTTTCACTCCTATTTTGCTATGTTTTAGACTAAACTGGGCCAGTGGGCACATTGAAAACAAAATGGAAGTAAAATAAGCCCCATCATGTTGTCAGTGGATAAGATAAACCTCATCATCACATATAGAGGACAGCATTCAGGACAGTGTATGAAGTGCAGAGATCAGGTGTCTGTAACAAACTGTAAAGCCTACAAAGCATGGCGTTACAGCGTAAGGTGATCTGACATATGTGACTATATGTGT
>NW_017306427.1:162487-165719 GCF_000935625.1 Nanorana parkeri
TATATATATATATATTTTTTTTTTTACACAAATAATGTCAACTGAGACCATGTAGTTCTCCTGTAGCAGGCAAGCTATTGATTTTGTATGTATTAAAGTTAAGTGAAAGAGTGAGCACCTACTTTGCATGTCAGAAAACAGCTGAGCAATCTCTGGCTTGTTGCGGGCAATTCCACAGAAGATTCATGGCAGACCTTTTTTGTAGGTAACCAGCACATGGACAGGTACCTTAGCATGTTTTATACTACACAGTAGCTCTCTAATTATTTTTTACTGAGCTATTGAAGAGATCACTGTCATAATATATTATGCATTACAAATAGTTTTTCTCCATTTTTTCTTAACTTTAGATTAATATAAGCAAAGGACATGTTTTATCTAGAGTCCCTTCAGCTTAACATTCAGAGCTTGTAATAGGTTTAATGTACCATTTTCTCTCCCAGGTCAAACTTGTGAACTGATTAATGAGGTTGATTTTAACCATGCTATGCACATTAACTCTGGTAACTTTAAGGCCTATAAAATTGCATGTAACTTAATCCTAGAGGACTGCTAATATTTCATTTCTGTCATCAGAAAGGCACGAGAATGCTGCAGACATTTTTTATATATACTGTATAAAACAAATTACTATGTTCAGAAATAGTATGACAAATTCTCCCTCTCGTTCTTTCTAATTTGTAAGGCCAGCTGCAGTTGTGTGAAAAAGTTACTGAGCCCTTAGGAATTTTCTGAATTTCTGCATGAATGCTGTGATTTTTTTCTTCATCTAAACCATACTAATAAATAAAGCTAGGTTTATGTAACAAACTGCACATGTAACATTTTACTTTGCCATATTAATAGAACAAAATGGTTTACACAATGAAAGTAATTGAGGAGAAGACTTTGTGAACATACAGTATAGTGCAAGTCACACAATTTTGGTTACCCACACTACTTGCAGGAATTCAGTACAGGTCCATCCTCTGCTGATGGACTTGATGGAGAACTGCAGCAGAGGGCGGGTACAATGCTAGTTTACTATTGGCTATTGCAAATTGAAATAGCCAATAGTAATGTACAACTACCCCAGGAACATCATTGCTTGCACCTAAGTACAGTTTGTCATCCTCTTCTAAAAAAAAAAGGTGCAGTTCTTTTATTGTGGGTTAATGAGTGTGCGGGAAACTGTCCCTATGCCACATACTCACACTTCAGTACAGGCATTTTTACAACAGAATGTAGGAATGCCAGCTCATACTTGTGCCCAGAGTTTGGCTTTTGCAATATATGCAATCGCACAAGGCGCCACGAGAAGCTTAAAACAAGGGCCCTCATCTCCTGGGATGCTGCCTTATTACTAACAGGGACTTTGAAGATGAACTTGCTTTTTCCACTATTTCTCACTTGATCTGACCTATTATTAATTAAAAGCCTTCTAGTGTGATGTAAAGCTTTATTTTATGGATTTCCCTTCATCTGTAGTAGGGGAAGGGTGAAGAAGAATGGAATGAGGGTGGAAGAAAGGTTGCAGGGGGCTGGTAAAGTAGCAAGACAGGCATATCTGATCAGAGGGGGCGACTGATCAGGGGTTGCATGGGAAAATTCTTGCAATCTGATTTACCTATAGAAAGGAAGCAACTGTTATACTGCAAGAACCTACGGGATTGCTTAGGCTAAAAAGTCATGGCTGAATCTGACAAGTGGCAAGGCAACCACTACACCCAAGCAGGCTCAGCTACACAAAACAAATGTGGGAGATTAAGCCAACAAAGATGAGTCACATGTGCAAAAAAACAAAAAATACAATGTGTTGATCTAAATATATGACATCTAATGTCGAATGACTTATAAAACTAAAAGATTAACGCTACCAACAGCTTTGTAAATTTAATTTAAAAAAAGATCAGTTAGATCAGGTTTTCACTGAAATTGAAGTAGGGAAAGCAAATCAAATCAAAGGCAAACATGATACAAATACTAAACTGATTGTTATACCTTGGAATGTATAGCAACAGAAAATGTTTTTAGAAACAGTTATTTACCAAAGAAAAAGCTTAATGAATTTTGTGCAAATGCAAAATGTCTGTGCACTTTGACTTTTACTGAAGCAGTAAAGAAAAATTTATATTTTATATTTTAAGCAACATGGCTAACCTATTGCTAGATTTAAAACTGCTGTAGTTATTATTGTGTGTATAGGATTTTTAAAGTGCACAGTCATTTAATGCTATCAACATTAAGATGCTCAATGCATGAAACATGACTTTTATGGTCTAGGGCATTTTCCTAGAGAATACAAAATCCAGGTGGGTTAAATATTTAGTCCAATGCATGCTCCTTGCATAGTCCTAGTGGCACTGAAAGAATAACAAACATGTTTGGTGTGATGAGAAAACAAGTTAAGTTTTCGAATTTGATGAGCCCTGAGTTCCAAACATTCAAGGCTTGCAGAAAAATTCCCAACGGGAAAGTGTAATTCGCAAATGGAGTAACTCATAGCATAAATGACATATCAAAAGAGGTAACTGTTCATGTTGATAACTCTAAACAAGGACATGGTGTTATGTTGCCTAAATAAAGGTAACTAGTCTCTCTTATGGAGTGACTGATTAAGAAAGTAATCAGTTAATGCACAAATAGTAAGTAGATCCAGTTGGATTTGGATGTGAGAGTCTGTCAATACTTAAATGGTATAAGATAAGCACTAGGAAAGCCAGTTCAGCTATGAAGGAGTGTTTGCTCCTGAGAAGTTTGCTTATCAGGCCAAATGATGCTGCTGTTGTAGTTATCCTTTATAGAGACGCAAATATCTTCTCAAGGAGGGTTGTACTTGTGGGAGAACTTGCAAATAGACTTTATGGGGTGTATTTATAAACAATTCACAGGGTCATTCACTGAGGGAAACCCCATGAACATTTGGTCTGTGTGAATGGAGCCCAAAAAGTACTTTTTCTTTCCAATTTGAATGTATAATATGTGAAATACCACATAGTTGCCACTAAAAATGATAAAAATGCAAAAAAGAACCAACAAAAGAAGATGGTGTATGGTTACTTTTTGGAACACTCTATGATATGATTGGCAGTGGATATATATGATATGATGGTATATATGACATGGTGTGGTATCTGTGATATGATTGGCAGTGGTATAACAATGAGTTTTGCATCTGTGTCTTGTCTGTGTCTCTGTGTCTTGCATGTCTGTTTTCAGCACTCAAAATGAGTGATATACTGTATAGAGGAGG
>NW_017306427.1:166126-169684 GCF_000935625.1 Nanorana parkeri
CTCTGTAAGTATGAATGTGACTAGTCGATGTTGTCTGGTGGTACACACCATGGGTTTTTTATGTAACAGGGCCTCCAAAGGGTCTTTGCGAAATGTTTTGCCCGTGACCGTGTAGAGGAGTTGATACACCCTATGCCAGAATCTCTTTACCTTTGGGCAAGCCCACCAGATATGATATACCGACCCCTCCACCCGGCAACCCCTGAAACAATTTGGTGAGTAAGATGGAATCACTCTAGAGATCCTAAGGGGCACCAGATACCACCTAAAGAGCAGTTTATAATTAGCCTCTATCGCCTGAACGTTAGCTGAGCTTCGTGAGGTCGTCACCCATATCTGGGACCACGTGTCAGGAGAGATATTACAGCCCAAGTCTTGTTCCCATTTGGTGGTATAAGAAGGGAGAGAAGTCTGTAGTTGGTCCAGTATCATCGTATATAGGGCTGATATCGGTCCTGTACTGTTGGTATCGTGGAGTAGAAATTTCTCAAATGAAGTAAGGGGGGGGGGGGGTTTTGATTCATCCAATTGGGTCTGTATGAAGTGTTTAATTTGCAAAAATTGAAAGATGTGTCTTGGGGTCAGTTGGTGTTTGGCCTGGAGTGTAGGAAATGGAGTGATTCCTGTCTCTGAGCAGAAGTCCATAATCATATTCAAGGATTTGCCTCGCCAGTGTTGGAAAGCAGCTAGATCTGAGTAGCCCGGTTGGAACAGTGGATTACCATGAATGGACATCAGGGGCCTGTGGGGGGATACCCAACCTAGGAGGCGGCGCATCCCGTCCCATAGTTTTAAGGTATGCGTGAGAATTGGGTTATCCAGAGATCTATACATTTTGGGAGGTATCCATGGAAGGTTAAGTAGAGCCGTCGGGGAACATGCGTAGGCTTCCAACGAGACCCATAATGGCATTTCGCTTTTCTGAAACCAACACACCAGTGGGGCCAATTGGGAGGCTTGGTAGTATTTGTGGAAAAAGGGAAGTCCCAGGCCCCCCCTTCTCCTGCTTCGGTACAGAATCTGTTGGGAGACCCTTGGGAATGCTCCTTTCCATATGAACCGAAGTATGCGTCGTTGGAATTGTCTAAGACGAAAGGCAGGGATGGGAACGGGCAGTACTCTCGAGTGATACAGGAATTTTGGAAGTAGGGTCATCTGGACCGCCGCGACTCTACCAAGCCAGGAGAGAGGATGTTTCTCCCATGAGAACAGTAAAGCTTCCATATGAGAAAATAATTTGGGATAGTTGGCCTGATACAATTGAGCGTAGGATGAGGTAAGATAAATCCCAAGATAGGGTAACTCCGAATTCACCCATTGGTATGGGAAGGAGTGCTGTAGGGAGGAGCGCAGAGAAGGGGGGAGAGAGACATCAAGTGCTTTGGATTTGTCCATGTTAACATAGAGACCCGACAGGCCACCAAATAGTTTTAATAAAGGTTGGAGATTTGGGAGAGATATCAGGGGTTCGGTGAGAATCAGTAGTGCATCGTCAGCAAATAAGCTAATTTTGTGATGATAACCTGCGACTTCTAGACCTCTAATGTCAGTGTGTTGTCGTATAGCCTGAGCAAGTGGCTCTATGGCCAGGGCGAAGAGAAGGGGGGAGAGAGGACAGCCCTGTCTCGTCCCTCTAGTAATGTCAAATGTGCGTGAGTGAAAACCCTGATACTGGATGTAAGCTGTCGGGTTGGAATACAGCGCCCCTATCCATTTCATAAAATAGTGGCCAAAGCCCCATCTGGTGAGGGTATAATTCAAATAGTCCCACCCAACAGAGTCAAATGCTTTGCTTATATCCAAAGCTAGTAACATGGTTGGAATTTGTCTCTGATGGGAGATGTGTAGTAAATGGGATATTCTACGGACACTGTCTCCTGCTTGACGTCCCAACATAAAACCCACTTGATCCTTAGATATCAGTTCTAACAAGGGAGATCGGAGACGAAGGGTCAGGATCTTGGTGAGTATTTTCAGATCTGCATTAATTAATGAGATTGGACGATAGTTATTACAGGACGTATTGTCGGTGTCTGGTTTGGGAATCATACAAATGGAGGATAGCAGTGATTCCTGCCTCAATGTGCCTCCATCGCGTAAGGCATTGAAGTATGCTGTCATGGGAGAAGCAAGAGTATCCGAGAATTTTTTGTAATAGATGGCACTGAAGCCATCTGGTCCAGGACGTTTGCCAGTACTGAGATGTTTAATTGTGTCAATGATTTCTGCTGTCTCAATGGGGGAATCAATTAGCTGTTTATGGTCTTCAGAGAGGGTGGGAAGGTTTAGCTTAGAGAAGAATGCATCTAGTTTGGTTTTGTTTATGGTACCTGTGGCACGATATAGGTTCTGCAGGTGGGATTGAAACGCATCCAGTATTTTGATAGGGTGGGCAGTGAGAGGGGCCCCTCCCAGGCGCAATTGAATAGGGTTTCTTCTGGGGTTGGCCTCTCTAAGTCTATGTGCTAGCATTGAGTCGGGTTTATCTCCTTTGAGGTAGAACCTATGTTTTGTCCAGGCTAATCTATCATTCGATAGGTGTGTCAGACAAAGATTTAATTCTGTGCGAATATGGGACAATCGAGACCTGTGTTCAGGAGTGGGCCTCTGTTGAAAAGTTTGAGAGGCTATTAGTAGTTCAGATTCTAACTGATCAATGCGAGAGGTCCTTTTGCGTTTGGCTTGGGAGGCAAGTTGAATCAGCCGACCCCTAATTGTGGGTTTGTGGGCTTCCCAGACCGTTATCGGTGAAGAGACCGAGTTGGAGTTCAATTGAAAGTATTCAGTCAGGGAAGCTTGAGTTGATGTCAAGATATCAGGGTTGGTAAGTAAGGAGTCTCGCAGTGACCAGGAGAATCCTTTCGGGTGGGGGATAGTCAAAGCAATATTAATCAGTACGGAGTCGTGATCCGACCAGGGTATCGGGCTGATCACGGCCGAGGATACCTTTGTAAGGGCATCCGGGCGTAGTAGGATATGATCTATGCGTGAGAAGACATTGTGAGGATTCGAGTAGAACGTGTATTGCTCTTTAAGCGGGTGGAGCTCCCTCCAGGAATCGGTTAGGTGATATTGGGCCAGCAAGGTTCTGAACCTCTTGGCTGAAGATAGATCAGTAGAGGAGGTTGCCGGGTGGGTGGGATCATGTCTGTCAATATGTGGATGTAGCAAGAGATTGGAGTCCCCACACATGATCAGGGTCCCTCTAGCATGGAAGTCAATGACCTGGAGTAAATGAGTGAAGAAGCCTAGTTGGCTTGTATTGGGGGCATAATAGGATACCAAAGTGACTGAGCAATCATGGATTGAGCCTACCAGTATCAAATACCTGCCCTCCGGGTCCTTGATCTCCTTCTGACATATAAAGGGGGTAGAGCGACCAAACGCTATCAGGACTCCTCTCTGTTTCGTTGATGCGGAAGCTGAAAAAAATAAGGGGTAATTAGCATGCAGATATGATAGGTTAAACGACTGGGATAAGTGAGTCTCCTGGAGACAAACCACATCGGCCTTGATTTGTTTGAAGTGTCTAAAAGCTTTAATACGTTTGGTTGGTTG
>NW_017306427.1:172768-194927 GCF_000935625.1 Nanorana parkeri
TAGGGTAACTCCGAATTCACCCACTGGTATGGGAAGGAGTGCTGTAGGGAGGAGCGCAGAGAAGGGGGGAGAGAGACATCAAGTGCTTTGGATTTGTCCATGTTAACATAGAGACCCGACAGGCTACCAAATAGTTTTAATAAAGGTTGGAGATTTGGGAGAGATATCAGGGGTTCGGTGAGAATCAGTAGTGCATCGTCAGCAAATAAGCTAATTTTGTGATGATAACCTGCGACTTCTAGACCTCTAATGTCAGTGTGTTGTCGTATAGCCTGAGCAAGTGGCTCTATGGCCAGGGCGAAGAGAAGGGGGGAGAGAGGACAGCCCTGTCTCGTCCCTCTAGTAATGTCAAATGTGCGTGAGTGAAAACCCTGATACTGGATGTAAGCTGTCGGGTTGGAATACAGCGCCCCTATCCATTTCATAAAATAGTGGCCAAAGCCCCATCTGGTGAGGGTATAATTCAAATAGTCCCACCCAACAGAGTCAAATGCTTTGCTTATATCCAAAGCTAGTAACATGGTTGGAATTTGTCTCTGATGGGAGATGTGTAGTAAATGGGATATTCTACGGACACTGTCTCCTGCTTGACGTCCCAACATAAAACCCACTTGATCCTTAGATATCAGTTCTAACAAGGGAGATCGGAGACGAAGGGTCAGGATCTTGGTGAGTATTTTCAGATCTGCATTAATTAATGAGATTGGACGATAGTTATTACAGGACGTATTGTCGGTGTCTGGTTTGGGAATCATACAAATGGAGGATAGCAGTGATTCCTGCCTCAATGTGCCTCCATCGCGTAAGGCATTGAAGTATGCTGTCATGGGAGAAGCAAGAGTATCCGAGAATTTTTTGTAATAGATGGCACTGAAGCCATCTGGTCCAGGACGTTTGCCAGTACTGAGATGTTTAATTGTGTCAATGATTTCTGCTGTCTCAATGGGGGAATCAATTAGCTGTTTATGGTCTTCAGAGAGGGTGGGAAGGTTTAGCTTAGAGAAGAATGCATCTAGTTTGGTTTTGTTTATGGTACCTGTGGCACGATATAGGTTCTGCAGGTGGGATTGAAACGCATCCAGTATTTTGATAGGGTGGGCAGTGAGAGGGGCCCCTCCCAGGCGCAATTGAATAGGGTTTCTTCTGGGGTTGGCCTCTCTAAGTCTATGTGCTAGCATTGAGATAGGAATCTGCGGTGAAGTGGTGGGTTTGTCAAAACAATAAACCGCCAACTATGGCCACTGTCTTAACAGGGACACCTGGTTGAATACTTCAGCAGCCCTTGGGGTTAATTACAGTTCCCAGTAATGAGGTAGATCAACAGTTCCAGGCATAAAGTCATCCAATAGCCTCTAAGGTCGAGGAGGGTTTTGGTGTCATCCGCGAGGTCTTTGGAGAGGTTGGGGGAGCCAGCTTAGAATAGGCTGGACGATCCCGTCTTGGGGAGAATTGCGTTTCTGAGGATCCGTAGTCTGGGGCTCCATCTGTGCGGCCCAACAGATGTAGAGAGGCAAAAGGTTAGTAAATCAACCCCAATATGTCTTTTGCACAGTAGGGGCAATAAGTAACAAAGTTTTATATTTTTATGACATCTGTGATGTGTCATATTTTTCAGTTATTATCAGAGCTGAGCTGCTCAGAAATGGCATGGTGCTTACTGTATAAACTGAAATATGAGATTTCCCTGCCATTAAAACTGTAGTGCACAGCTACTTTTATGCCTTTTACATGTCCCACATAAATCCTACATGATATGTATGTGTTTTTAGAAAATAAATTAAAAGACCACTAAAAGAGATCTAGTCTCTAGTAAGTCAAACATGAAATTATTTGATATTCCTTGGCAGATGAACAATTCAAAGAACAATGTTATTTTTCATTAAAATGTCAGTTGATTTAAAAGATGAGTTAATGAGAGAGAGTAAATCCTAGCGGTAGTACCTGGAAAGATGCTGGCTTTGTGTAGGCAAGATAGATAGATAGATAGATAAAAGCTTATAATGTTCTTCTATCTTTTAAGAATGACACGTTATTGTGGAATTATCATTCAAATATTAATTACAGATAAAAGGGTTTTGTGCTGCCAAATTACTGTGTTTGCTGAAAATTTTATTGAAATCTGCCTAGAATTTTGTCATGCATTGAATTTGCCATGAATTTTGTCAGACAAATTAAGATTTAAAAAATGCTGTGTTTTTTTTTTACAATTAACAATTATAATTGAAGTTTTATACAAAGACACTAGACATCTACATTGATAGCGATAATGGTTGACAGTTCTCAGGAGGATAAAAGAATCCACCGACGGTGGGCAGACAGTGTTGATACATACATATGAATTCTAGTTTACCGCTTCACATACCAACAGTACTAATCTGCTCTAATACACAGTTTATGATATTATATTGTATGTAGCAGCTCACCTTCTATGTAATTCTATAGCTGTTGATAAGCCTGTCATTCTTGATATGTCTTAACATTAAAAGAAGAAGAAAGAGAAAGAAAGGAGGTAAAGTATAGAAATAGAAAGAAAAGATGAAAAGTGGTGCCAGACTATCTTCCAGGGCAAAAATGCTGTGTGTTAACGTTTGAAGTGTGCTTTAAACTGTGAGACCCTGGTGTTGTGTGACATGGCTTTGCTTTAAATAAAGCCATGCCAAACCACATTGCTGTAATTAACAAAAAACGCTGATATCACATTACAGGGTAAAGGTTACCATTAGGGTTAGCCGTTTTTGATACAAGAACAAGTCCAGGATAGTTGAAAGGAACTAAACCTCTGGAGCCACCTAAAGTCAATTGCACACTTAAAAACTACAAAGCTACCTAATTTTGCCTTCACCATTTAGTCCAATGAAATTTGCCTAAAAGCAGTGTTTCACCTAAATGGTCTCAATTTCACAAACATTTTAAGCAAGATAAAAATTCTCAATTTTGCTCATCTATAATGATAGTGAATGAATAATACTGCTAGCAATCTAGCTACATAGTAAGGCTTTAGTCACCAAAAGCTATGTGAGCATGTGCCTATGACAGCATGAAAAACCAAGCTGGTTGTTAGTGATAGTTAACTATAGGTCAGTTTTACTGTGCTACCAGAGTGACCACAAATCTCTATAAAGGAGCTCACAGTCATACACATTGTCGGGCAGGCATTAAATGGAAGCCAATTAACATGCTAGTCAGCATTGGGTAGAAGCATATTAACATACCAGCATGTCTTGGGACATTTAGAGGATATTGAAGTAATCTTACATGGACACAAATAGGACATACAAAAACATGCTGAGAATATTCTCAGCGACAATTAAATTCAGGACCCTGGTGCTGCAAACTGTGCCATAGGAACAGGGGTTGCATAGGTTGCAGTTGCAACCAGGCCCCTGATTCTGGGGAGCCTATACAACATATTTAGCTATTTCCAAATGCCCTCTTCATCTCCATTGTTTAGAGCAGTATACAGCTCTATAGATGTTAAAGAAGTAGGGTTGAAGCAGCTGTAAATAAAGCCTCGCCACTTTATGTTCGTCTCATTGATTCTTTTCAACGGTAATAAGATTTATTTCAGTGATCCTAAATTGGATCTTAGCCACATTCAATCCATCTTCTTTTTACTTACTGTTTAAGGGTGATGTTATTTGCGTCATTTCATAGAGTCAAGCCATCTTATACAATTATTTTGCAAATTTGAGCAACCAATGCGCACATCTCTTTTTGCTGTATTAATAATAAAATGAAATTCTGTAATGCAATTGTTTTGATTTGTCATTGCCATTATAAATCAATCAATTTGTCAGCTGATAAATCAACTATTTTTCTTGCTAAGGAATTGCTTCATATGTATGCTTAGTGGCCTTGTTAGTTACATAATAGCCTAGTTTTTAGTGTATGAGCCAAAATTCTATTAAACATGGTATTAGGCTTATGTAAAAAAAAAAAATACTAAACCAATACAAGGTATATTTATTAGTGAGAGGTTGGCACTGCCAGCAATACTGAACAATACTTAATAAACCATACTCAATAACTTTATACAGATATGACAACCATGGCTTAACTACTTAAAACGTTTACAACAGACGGTGTTTACATATGACCCTTTCCTTCTAGTTGTCCCTCCTATGCAGCCTCAAAGACCCACCCCATCTATTATTTTACCCTCTAGACCCACCCCCTTTGTCTTTTATTATCCTTATTTCTAAATCCCTATCACCCTTCTAACACTCCTAGTCTTATTTATTTCCTTCTACTTCAATACATTGATGTTCAGAGCATTATATACCATCATTCCACTTTTCACACTATCAAAATAAATACCACCCTGTGTCAACTTTCTTCATAGCACACTCTTAATTGATTGTAAACCAGCAATATGCCTTTAGATAACTTGACATAATTGTCTTAAACAGGTATACAGTATGATTCTTAATCTACAGTCTATGTCTACTCTAAAGCAGTGGTTCTCAACTCGTGGGTCGCGACCCAAAAGTCGGTCGCGACACCCTCTGCAGTGGGTCGCGGCGTCATGTCTGCATAGACCAGCCCATCTGCATTAGAGAGAACTAGAGGGGGAATTTGTGGTTCAGCCTGTGGAACCTCATAATGTCAAACTGTCCCCTCTCTCCCGGCCTCCCCCGGGCTCTCCGATAAAGTGGTATGGCCCGGGGAGAGAGGGGACTATTTCCTCACTTTCGGGCCGGCGCATTAATATCGGGCCGCGGCGCCCGACAATTAAGTAATAGTTCCTGTCTGCACGGGAGAGTACAGGAGATATCAATCCGCCGCTGTATCTACTGTACTCTCCAGTCCAGATAGTTCAGTCGGCTGGAATCAGAGAAAGGTAGGCAGACAGATAGGGAGATGTGCACTGTGGCAGGACAGGGGACACTGATGGATATTATGTATTCCAAGCCCACATAATATCCATCATGTATATCCATCACTGTCCCCTGTCATAATGTATGTTAATAAAATACACAATTAATGTTATTACACAGACTGGGCTCAGAATACATAATGTCCATCAGTGTCCCCTGTCATATTGTCCTCTGTCAGTGCAGAAGCTGGGGAGGGTATGGGGGGGGGGCATTAGCAGGGGGCTCCGCTGCAATTTTTTTACCTGCAGCAGAGCCTATGCTAATGCACCCCTCCCCCAGCTTCTGCACTGACAGGGAACTTTATGACAGGGGACACCGATGGTCATTATGTATTCCAAGCCCACATAATATCCAATAGTGTCCCCTGTCGTAATGTCTCCTGTCAATGCAGAAGCTTCGGGGGGCATTAGCAGGGGCTTAGTAGAGAACCTGCCGTGGTGCCCCTGCTAATGCCCCCCCTTCCCCATACAGACACCCTCACCACCCCCTCCAGGTTCTGCATTGACAGGGGACATTAGGACAGGGTACATTGATGGACATTATGTATTCCAAGCCCACATAATGTCCATCAGTATCAGTGGCGTAACCAGAGTTATGGGCGCCCGGGGCAGACATTCCCCCCCCCATTATATAAACATCCACTGGAACTGTACCCCGCAACCGCCACCCCCACACGTTTTTATTTTAATTTTTTTAAATATTTAATTTTTATTCTTTATAAACTTTTTAATTTTTTTTAATTCATTTACTTTCAGCAAAATATATATTGCTGAATACTGCACAAGTTGTTTTGTGTAATAAATTAAAATGTTTCAGAAATGAAATCATTTTTGGGTCACGCCTTAATGACCAAGGAAACATGTGGGTCCCGAGGTTACACAGGTTGAGAACCACTGCTCTAAAGGATACCATTTAGATGTGCAGATTTGGTCATTCTAAAATAGTGCTTACCCGATGTAAACACATTTCACTTCAATTCTATACAGCAATGTATAATTTTTCATTCCTATGAATTTGTATAATGCTCTTTAAGGCATTGACATGCTAACTAGACTAACAATATGGCAAGCATCATTTCAAGTGTCACATGTATTGTTTTGTACTGCACTGTATTATTAAGACGTGTATTTTTCCTAAACAGAAATGATAGAGAATGACCGCAGTGAAAATTGTAGTTATTTTGTTTAATGTGATATATTTCTTTGCACTAAGCATACATGCATGGGAATAAAGCACCCTTGAGCCTATTTAATAACAGTGAAAAGGGCAGAGGTGTACAAAACTCCTTGTAACTATTTAGAAATAAACCTTCCTTGGTTTAATGCTCTAATTTTTGATTATCTTATAGTAATTGTAAATAATCTCTATAAGTTTGAATAAATAAAACAGCATTTGGTAGACTGTAAAGTAGCAAAACCCTCCAATTTGCCAAAACCTGTCATGGTTATAAGCAATAAACCAAGTGTTCACATTTTTTCATTAACGGTCGGAAAAAAAACCCAACAACAATATAACAAAATGGTGAGCCATTAGTGTTTGACTGTAATGTTTTATGTAAATCCCTACACATTTTAAGATGTCTAAAATGTATCCAGAGTATATTTAAAGTGGAACCCCAGGCAATCTTTTTCTTTCCTTTTTTTTTCTTAAAGAGTAAGGAAAGCAGGGACAGAAAATGAGAGAATATCTCCCCAGTAGTGACAGAGGCAGCAGTTAAAACTAAGCTCTAGGTATAAATATTTATGTATACTTACACTGTGCAGCTTATATGTACTGTAAGTATGTAAGTATGAATATTTTATACCGGGTAGGGCCATGGGGATCTTGTAAAATACTGTATTAACTGACACTACTACAGTGCTTTACAGCAATCTTCTGGGTCCTGTACTGCCACTGTGCTGAGCAACTTTCTTTCGGCTGTGAAAAAACAGAGGGTTACTTCTTCATCACAGCGGCCATTTGGAGAACACCTGCAGGGTTATTCACAAAGCTGCCAAAGGCAGCCGTGTGAATAACCGACCCGAAGTGAGCCGAATGATGTTCGGCTATTCATTTCATGCTTGTACAGCTAATTTCAGCCATACATTGGCCGTACATTGGCCAAAATCAACCGTACATCAGCTTGCTTCGGCTGGCTTCGGGTTCGGTCGACCCGAAGAGCAGAAGGAGTTTGACTCAGCCGATTCAACATCTGGATCGGCTGAGTTGAACCTCTGGCAGCCTACTCGCTGCTGTTCAGCCTATTCTCATAGGGGCCGAACAGCAGTGTGTGAATTGGCTCAGCTATTCTGCTCGGTACCTCCATGGTACCGAACAGAATAGAAAAACAGTAAAAAAAAAGTAGAAAATGATTGGGCGTAGCAAGCAGTGACAGCTAGCTCCGCCCAACTGTTTCCTATTGGCCAGGACCTGCTGCCATTACAATGAGAGCTCGGCGGTTAACCAGGTAACCAGGGGACGCTGAACTTTCATTACGATGAGAGCTCAGCCGAGCCGGCCTTGATATCACGGCTGGCTCTGCTGAGCTCTCATTGTAATGACAGTTCAGCGTCCCCTGGTTACCAGGTAACCAGGGGATGCTAAACTGGCGCAGTGTCCCTGTACTGCCCACATGCACAGATCACACAGCAGGCTGGGGTAGCTGCCATCTGTCGGTCCGGCTGCAGAGGGAGTGTGGGAGCCAGTAGAGCCGCATTCTCTGACCGTGGGGAGGAGGAGGAGGGGGCAGGGACTGCCCGCAGCTGCTCCCCCCACAGTTTCCAGAGGGGGCACTGATGGAAGGAGGCCCTGGATGGGGCTGCATGCAGTCCCCTGCCCTGGGGGTAGGCAAGGCACCCTGTTCCTGGGACTGGCAGTCTGCGCTATTGATGTCTGCTTCTGGCTGCAGAATGATTAGAGCCTGGCTGCAGCTGGCATCCCTGTGGCTGCTTCCCATGCTCAGAGTACAGGCAAGGCTGGAGGTCACCGAGCTATCCAGGGGCAACCCGGGGATGCTGGACTGTCATAACAATGAGAAAGCCGGCCTTGATATCATGGCCGGCTCCGCCCAGTTCTCATTGTAATGACAGTTCAGCGTCCCCTAGTTACCAGCTATGCTGTAAAGCACTATAGTATCAACTGCTACTACAGTATTTTAAAGGATACATGTGGCCTTGCCAGGTTTCAAATTGGTATACTTACATTGGACCAAGCTTTATACCTGGAGTTCAGCTTTAAAATAACAGTGGAAGCCAAAGCATACATGTAGGAATCCAAACTTCTCTGATCATTTTGTTTTTAAAAATAAATGTAAAATATATATTTATAAATGATCACCAGCCTATCTGTACATGTATACAATGTTTTTGCATATAAATTCTCAACATGTATCAGTTTATAAAACTGCCAGCATAAATGTTTTTATAGAGTTATAATTATAAAAATACACTTCTTACAATCACCTCTTGTCTTTTCCGGCTCAGAGTTAAACGGATAAGCTGTTTTTCCAAAGATGGAGTTTTGCCGGCAAAGTGCAAACGATTGATTCAGAATGTCTCCTAGATTGACATGATACCAACGGCTTTAGTTTCAATAAAATCAGTTGAACTATATTGTAATTTCACAGTGGTAAAGAAGCTCTGCTCTTTCTTGTACCATTCACCCATATTTTACCATTTCCTGATCAGTATTAGTAGCACTACCTAATGACACAGCTTAAAGCCAATTTGTGCCCAGGTCATGGAAACCCAACTGCTGTCCCATTTGTAATGACTGGACATAGGTTCTTTGAAGATAGAGGTTAGTATACTACTAAATGTGTTCCTCTTTTGACTCTACACAGGACTATTACATTGTCATGGGTAATTCCAACTTAGATTCCTCTAGTAGAGCAAAGGGCTGATGGTAGATCCAACAACACTCACTTTTTCTAGAACTTGTTTTTGTGTTTTGACCTAAGGAAATCACATGCCAAGCTAAAGTGATTTTCTTGTTTCATTTCGGAGTTTTGGACACTTAGGGGTCTATTCACGAAGCAGCCGAAGGATCTAGCCGTAGCTTCGGCTGTTCCTTCGGCTAGCTTTGGCCCCAGGACCCCTTCGGTTCAATAGAACCGAAGGGCTGCTCTACGGGCTATTCACTATAGCCCGTACAGCTCCAGAAGTCGTTCGAGCCGAAGGCGTATGCTTCGGCTCGACTAAGCCGAGGTGAAAGGCGACAGCCGAGGTGAAAGGCGACAGCCTGCTTCTGACAGCTGGGCGGAGCCAGCCGTGATCTTACGTCTAGCTCCGGCCACTTGAAGAGAGATCAGCGTCCCTGGTTACCAGCTAACCAGGGACACTGATCTCCAGACAGCCCAACTCTCCCGGGCGCTCCGGGAGTCTCCCGGCCGCCCAGGAGAGAAACACTGCTTTTTCTTTTTTTTTTTATTCTGACATGGAGCCGTTGGCTGTCATCAGAATAAAAAAATAAAATAAAATAATTTTCACCGTAGGAATGCATTGCTAGATTCCTGTTGGCTATTTCAATTTGCAATAGCCAATAGCAAACTAGTTATTGCACCCGCCCACTGCTGCTGTCAATCAGCAGAGGGGACCTGCAGTTCTCCATCAGGTCCCCTCTAGTGATTGACAGCAGCAGAGGGCGGGTGCAATAGCTAGTTTACTATTGTCTATTGCAAATTGAAATAGCCAATAGGAATCTAGAAATGCATTCCTATGGCGAATATGTTTTTTTTTTTGGACGGCAGCAAAACCGCCGGCCAATAGAAAACAGTTGGGCGGAGCTCGCTGTCACTGCTAGCTCCGCACAATCGTTTTCTATTTATTTTTTTGTACTTTTTTAACTATTTTTCTGTTCTGCTCGGTCCCACAGAGGGACCGAGAAGAACAGCCGAGCCAAATGCCGCTCAGCAGCATTCTGCTATTCACTCACTGCTGTTCGGCATCTATAAGAATAGACCGAACAGCAGCAAGTAGCCTGCCGGAGGTTCAGCTAACCCGATCCAGATGTTGGAACGGCTAAGTCGAATTCCTTCTGCACTTCGGGTTGGCCGAACATGCTGAGCATGTTCGGCCGACACGAAGCCACGCAAAGCCACCCGATGTACGGCTGATTTCAGGCGATATATGGCTGTAATCAGCCGTACCAGCCTGAAGTGAATAGCCGACCAGCGTTCGGCTCACTTCGCTTCAGGTCGGTCGTTCATTTGGCTGCCTACGGCAGCTTAGTGAATAGACCCCTTAGTTAAAACAGAACTAAACCACATCCTAAGGGGAAAGGGGCCAACAGTGTACACTGCACATGCGCTGCAAGCAGAGTACACCCAAAAATTGCTAAAAAGGGGGGGGGATTTCTTGGGCACAAGAGAGTTACAAAGTATCTTCTATCAAAAACTGTACCTCCCAACATGTTTTTTGTTTTTAGTTCCACTTTAGGTTATCACAACGTCAGGCCCAGAACATACACTATATTAGCTAAAGTATTGAGAAACCCCTCCAAATCATTGGATTCAGGTGTTCCGTGAAATTTCCTTGCTACTACATTTTCCACGGTCAATTGTTAGTGTTATTATAACAAAGTGGAAGCAACTGGGAATAACAGCAACTCAGCAACGAAGTGGAAGGCCAAGCAAAATGACAGAATGGGGTCAGTGCATGCTGAAACGCACAGTGCGCAGAAGTCAGCAACTGTCTGCAGAGTCAATAGCTACAGACCTCCAAACTTCATGTGGCCTTCAGATTGGCACAACAGTGCATAGAGAGCTTCATGGAATGGGTTTCCATGGCCGAGCAGCTGCATCCAAGCCATACATCACCAAGTGCAATGCAAAGCGTCGGATGCAGCGGTGTAAAGCACGCCGCCACGGGACTCTAGAGAAGTGGAGATGTGTTCTCTGGAGTGATGAATCACGCTTCCCTGTCTGGCAATCCAATGAACATGTCTGGGTTTGGTGGTTGCCAGGAGAACGGTATTTGCCTGACTGCATTGTGCCAAGTGCAAAGTTTGGTGGATGGGGGATTATGGTGTGGTGTTGATTTTCAGGGGGTTGGGCTTGGCCCCTTTGTTCCAGTGAATGGAACTCTTAAGGCATCAGCATACCAAGACATTTTGGACAATTTCATGCTCCCATCTTTGTAGGAACAGTTTGGGGATGGCCCCTTCTTGCTCCAACATGACTGTGTACCAGTGCACAAAGCAAGAACCATAAAGACATGGATGAGCAAGTTTGGAGTGGCAGGACTTGACTAGCCTGCACAGAGTCCTGACCTCAACCCGATAGAACACCTTTGGGATGAATTAGACTGGAAACTGCGAGCAAGGCCTTCTTGTCCAGCATCAGTCCCTGACCTCACAAATGCGCTTCTGGAAGAATGGTCAAACATTCCCATAGACACACTCCTAAACCTTGTGGACAGCCTTTCCAGAAGAGTTGAAGCTGTTATACCGGCAAAGGGTGGGCCAACTCAATATTGAACCTTACGGACTAAGACTGGGATGCCATTAAAGTTCATGCGCGTGTAAAGACAGGTGTCCCAATACTATTGGTAATATAGTATATAAGGGCTCCCAAGACAGATAGATACTCAGTAATACAAACAGACGGAGTTGAAAAGGTTGTAGTATTACAGATGGAACTGGGAGTAAAAAAAAAGAAAAGAGCTAGCAGGTCAGGCAGATTTAAGGGTGACTTAAATCAAATGTTAGGCACCCAGCTAAATCCATAGTACATAATATATGCAACCGCCTCTCACAGATAGCTAAAGTTGAGAACTTCTAGGTGTTTGAAAATAACCAGTGGCTTTATCTAAGTAAATGAATTAGCAAAATAACAGGCTGATAGATTAGATTTCTAAAAATGTGCTTGGAGGAGAGTATCCTCCATGGCTTATCATAACTAAGCGATAAAGAGGACTTCACTTATTCGATGAAAGTTCAATATAAGAATGTGTATGTATCTAAAGTTTTATTGGCTTGCAACATCAATGTCTTCTCATGTTTTACAAATATCTATCTATAAAACCATAATATATTTATTAGAATGTTCAGAAACAAGGATTATTTTCTAATCCATTCCAATACCTTTACAGAGAAGTAAGAAAAATAGCCTTTACCCGCATGAGAGTGCTTGTTATTATACCCAGCCTAAGCAATGCCCTGTGCCAGACCCAATTAGATCATAATGTGTGTTGGCAGTTTAGTAGCATTCTAAGCACTTTACTAAATAAAAAAAAATGTCCTGCATATGCTGATAATATGCATTAAAAGGTTTATCCAGGGACAAAACCAAGCTTTATCAATATATTTTCTGAATCTAGCATATTCCTTTCATCTTCATTTTAATAGAAAGATAAATGTAGACCAGAAGTCTTCAGAATCACCCTTGAGATTAAAATCTGCAGTAGCCGCCCATGGCTCAGAGCTTATCACCAGGGATACCAGTTTCATCTAGAAAAATTCTCATTAACAGCAATACTTAGCAGTGTCCATATTTGCAGAGTGTAACAAATGTGGTTGTCTGTCAGTTCTGAAGGGAGATGAAAGAAATCTCTTTGTATATTAATTCTGTACATTTTCAACCAAGCTGTATTTACTAAATTTCCCTTGCAAGCTTATTCTGAAAAGAGCTGTGATGATGTATAACTGATAGTAATCTATATAACCCAATGGAGAATAATATAACTAATCTAAGAGCAGTATATTAAAATATAGTAAATTGTTATAGGCTGCTGCACTTGGTACATCCTTGCAGATCTTTATTTAATATGCTTTGCAACATAAGAGGTCCTGTCAGCCATTTAAACTTACAAATGCAGAAATTCTGCCTAAGAGCAAATGCCAAAAGAAGTCTGCCATTACCTTTATTAACCAGAAAACCCCCATCTGAGCATCTGTTTTATTTAGTTTAATTTTGTTATTAGAGAGCTGACTCATTTCTGGGCTAATCCACACTAACATGCCTGTACCCTGTTCAAAAAGTGTGCCCTTAATTGGGGATGAATGAAATCTACCCTGGTTGGGTTCGAGCTGGGTTTGGTAAACCCAGCAGGATGTCCACAAAGCCAATGTCCACAAAGCCACAAATGTCCACAAAGTCCACAAAGCCAAACCTAGTGTAAAACCACATAAAAGTTCATGGGAGGCTGTTTTTCAAGGCAAACAGGTAAGATTTTATTGAAAAAATGGCACTGGTATCTGGACACTATACTCTATCCAAAAGATAACATTTTATAAATGTCAACAAATAGTATACTGTATATGTTTAACATTTAAAGTGTTTTAAATGGGGCCTTTTTGTGAAACAGTGACGGTTGAGTATTGACGGTACGCAAAACTGTGACTAAGAGGCTTATACTATGGGGTCTATTCACTAAGCTGCTGGAGGCAGCCGAGTCAATAACCGACCCGAAGTGAAGTGAGCCGAACGCTGTTTCAGCCGTACACTGACTAAAATCAGCGTACATCGGCCCTCTGCAGCTGGCTTTGGGTCGGCCAAACATGCTCAGCATGTTTGGCTGACCCGAAGTGCAGAAGGAGTTCGACTCTGGATTGGCTGAGCCGAACCTCTGGCAGGCTACTCGCTGCTGTTCGGCCTATTCTCATAGATGCCAAACAGCAGTGAGTGAATAGCCGAATGCCGCCGAGTGGCATTCGGCTTGGCTATTCTGCCCTTTACCTCTGTGTTACCGAGCAGAATAGAAAAACAGTTAAAAAAGTAGAAAAAATAAAATAGAAAGCGATTGGGCGGAGCTAGCAGTGACAGCTAGCTCCGCCCAACTGTTTTCTATTGGCCGGGCGGTTCTGTTGCCTTAGGAATAATAAAAAAAAACACAATAGGAATGCATAGCTAGATTTTCACTTTGCAATAGCCAATAGCAAAATAACTAATGCACCCGCCCTCTGCTGCTGTCAATCACCAGATGGGGACCTGATGGAGAACTGCAGGTCCCCCTCTGCTGATCTAGCTATGCATTCCTATGCTGGTTTCTTTTTTTTTTCTGACTGAGGGCGGCCAGTGGCCCCATGTCAGAAAAAAAAAACAGATCGCAAGGAAAGGTTGACTCTGCTCGAGAGCAGAGTCAGCCTTTCCGGGAGAAAGTGTTTCTCTCCTGGGTGGCCAGGAGCCGTATTAGACTCCCAGAGCATCCGGGAGAGTAATGACAGATCAGCGTCCCTGGTTATCAGGTAATCAAGGACGCCATCTGTCTTTACACACTGAGAACCCGGAGAGGCCATTGTGATATCATAGCAGCCCTGCCGGGTTCTCAGTGTGTAATGACAGATGGCGTCACTGGTTACCTGGTAACCAGGGACGCTGATCTCTCTACAAGTGGCCGGAGCCAGCCGTGAGATGACGGCTGGCTCCGCCCAGCTGTCAGAAGCAGGCTGTTGGCCGGCCAATGTTTTGTATAATCCCCCAAATTTTCCTTTACATACACTTCAACTGTTGCCACCTGGTGGTGGTGGGCTTTTTTCAGGGCCGCTACATACATGCACATGCTTGCCGTTTTGAGAGAGCACTCTCAGTCATGCACCACCAGCACTGTTACTGAGCTGTCACTGACAGCCCCTTGTCACTGTTTGCATTGGGAGCTCGTAGAATGGGCTCCAAATCACATGACCAATGTGACAGCTATGCATTGTGCTCATTCACAATCTGGTGAGTTGCGGTACCATTCATTTTGAATGTCACCCCTAAGGAAACACACTTGCATTTCAGAGTGCTGCAATGCCGAACAGGGCATTGAGGTGCGCTGCCTTAGAAAAAAGGGATAAATATGTTTTTAAGCATGTTACTGGTCATTTTCAAGTGCATTCATTTTGAATGGGCTGCCTTAATGTGACATGGGATAACCTGTGGCATAATACACATTAACACACCACAAAGATGTAAATAGACCCTGTAAGTTTCTGTCTGCATTAGAGTATGTCTTCAGCCCGTTCAAAATGAATTGGCTTATGTAATGCAATGTTCCCAAACGCATGTGCAGTGCAGGTGCTTGTGTGTGTGTGTGTGTTTGTTTTTATGTGATCATATTCGTGTTTAAAGATTACTACAATCTCCCACACAACTACTTTTTTTTACCATTTTTTTATTACATTCCAGAGGCCGGGAAAGCTGTGTTTGTGTGGTGAATGGATGCAATTGGCAGCTAGAAAGCCTTTCCTAAGTACCATAGGTCCTGGCTAGATGGCTAGAAGTTTTTGGTTGCTGAAGCGACCATGAGCTTACAACTTCTGATACTGCCATGGGCCTTAGGGCTTGTTCACACCAAGCGCGGAGCAGATCCAGACCAGAGCAGGTGCAGACCGGATCAAAACTGCGTCCAATGTATTCCTATGGTATTTTGACCTCCAGTTCACATCGCAGCGTGCGGATCCAGACCAGATCCAGAGCAGGTGAAAAAACTGCGGCAAGCCCTTTTTTACCTGCTCTGGAGCGCATCAAAAACGCATCAAAAATGCAACGCAATGCAACCCAATGCAATTCAATGGGAAAAAATAACCATAAAGAAAAAAAACCTCTGTGGTCATCTGTCATGACCTAATCTTCCTTTGTCACTTTCTGTCTTTGGAAAAGGTGACCTTGTGAGCTGGAGAGCAAAGGAAAAATGCTGGACCAGTTTTGTGACCCAGAGAGATTCATAAGTATGGTTCAACAGTGCCCTGAGCTATATGACAGCAGACACTTTCAATATAAGAACAATAAAAAGAAGGCTGACCAGTGGAGTTTGATAGCAGGGAGAGTTTTCCCAGGATATAAGGATATGTCCTTGACAGATAAGGAGAGCTGTGGTGAGTACTTCAATGTGAATGGCATTGTATACTAGTAGTTCCTCAAATGCAGTATTCCATCCACCAGAAACAAGGTCAGAGGAAGCAGGAAATAATCGGAACAGCTAATGAAAGGTCAGAGGTAAAAGAAAATGACCACATAACCTTGTTAGCTTCCTGGAAAAAAAAACGCGTCAAAAACGCATCGTGCGTGTGCAGAAACCTGACCGGATCTGGTCTGCATTTGGTGTGAACAAGGCCTTAAGCTTACTGAGCCGGCCGGCTGAAAGTGAATCTATTCAGACATAAGCTTTATATTCTCTTGTCCTCTGCCAGGGGAACGTCTACATTATTACCCCTTATCCATTCCCAAAGAGTTAAGTGTAACAAAAATACATACACTATGACAAAGTCTTTTATTTACAGTACAGAAACAAAATGCCACTAATTTCCCTCAATACAAATCTATTGTCAATCACATCACCCAGCCACATATTGTCAATCATGGTGTTCAGTGATGTAAATATTTATCAGTAACAACAACCCATCACACTCCTATCACTAAACGACCAATATAATGGTCATGACTATATATGCTCAAAGATGTTGCCAGGGATCCCCAGCTCTTTGGTTACATTAGAGCAATTGGGGATTCAGGTGGGCGAACTGGCCAATGTTGACCAGTTTCTTTGGTGCTTCAACGAACTACAAAAAGGCCGGTTTGGTTAGAAATCACATTTGACCTGAATCTTATCCCTAGTTACTAAGGTGTTTTTATTGAACAGGTAAACTGGGGTCGGGAAATTCAGGCTACTGGAAACAATAGTGAAACTAACGCAGAATGGTGCAAAGAGAATGATTTTGTGATTAATATAAATGTAATCTAATAACAGGAAAATGTTTGCATCTAAATAAGAACAAAGTGTAGCCTGTCAATCAGAACACCACTGATTACACCTTGAATATATATATATATATATATTTTTTTTTATATATATATTGTATACATAGATAAAACTTGTGTCAGCCCCTATTCACATCTCTACGACGTGACAGTGCAGATGTACTGCAGGGTGCATTTGTGGTACGGCAAATGAATAGACGAATAGTCTGCCTACCAAAGCTAAATCACACTGAAAGATGTTCAAGCATCTTTTTTGTTTAAATCTCATCTCACCGCATCATATGGTAATAGGTTACCATGTAACGTCATACAATACAACACAATGCGTCTGTGATGGCTAGATGCATTGGGGTGCCACCAAGAAATAATGGCACCGCATCGCATCTAACATTGCAACACAGTCATATGCCCCCCTTTCCAGTACTAGGCAGTTATCTTTATCTTTCTTTCATGGTAGTGGACCTGAGAGGCGAAGACAGGAATGGTGAATATTTTTACTCTATTAAATATATGAATCATACAATTCACGAACACAATTTCATGGATTCCTTCATTGTATGATTATCCACGATTTAAACAGATCTACATGTATATATTCATGATAAATTATAGGGGATGCATTTATGATTATCCCTAGGACATTTCTGAGATATGTCAGTTCCATTTTGCCATTTCTGTGTGCAGCCATTGTCCTTTGCCAGCAGTTTGAAGCATGCATGGCAGAGTACGTTAAGTTACCATAATGGTCAGTGTAGTCAAATGCCAGTTTATCTGCCAGTGTATTTTGAGGCAGTGGTAAGAAATCAGGGCTACCAGAGGAAACTCCAGCAAGCATGAGAAAACATGCAAAGTCTATGCCTGTGTGCCACATAGAAATCAAGTCAGAGACCTTACCACTGTAAGGCTAAAATATTAATTGTTTAGCTATGTTTCTACATGTAAAGCCTAAACAATGAGGTTATATTACCCTACTGGGTAGTAGGTTGGCTTTAGAACTGGATTCCTGAGTTGAACCTCAGCCAAACCTTTACTTTTTTGTTTTAGAAAGAGCAGGGAAGGGTTTGAATCTGTGCAAGGCTTTTATTGTTATGTTGTCACCTGTGTCTCTACTGGGGAGATTTTTTCAAATTATGTGTTGAAGTAACTCTTCAACACTGATTAAAGAAAATCTCCCCAGCTTTTCAGAATATTTTTCTTGTTTTCTTTGTCTTCCTGTCCTAACAACAACTGCACCTCTGATTAATTGGGCAGGTGTCACAGGAAGTGAAGTAAAACCTCTATTAAGTGTCTAACATGGACAGGATATAATAGAAATTTTAACTCCCACTTTATACAAAACCAAACAAAATTTGGCTGATGTTAAGCTTAAAATACTAGATAGTATACCATCTACATTGATGTTTATGTCCTATGCTTGTTTATGCCTGTGTGCTCCACTTTTCTCTCAAAAACATTGTGTTAGGCTGGATTCATTCAAGAGTGGCCTTGTGTGGATGTGTGTCCCCATGATTGTGATAGTCACAGAAATCTTACATTAAAAATGTATGAGATTTGTGGAAAGAGTCTGTCTGATATATTAGAGTGCTAATACTAATACTAAAAACAATACAAACTAGTAAGAATATAATGAAAAACAAAATGAACACACCTTGGGAACTGTTTCTTCTCTTACAGTTTAGGAGACATTTCTCACTGAGATTGATTTTCTAAAGGTGCAGATAATTTTCACTTTGAAAAGTAGATGGCCACATTCACCTCAATCATCCAATCTTGTGCAAGGCAATATACTGTTTTATTTTTGATCATTTCTTTGCACATGATTGTGTGGAACTTTTTCATTTGCTAAGTGAACATTCTTAATCTCTCTAGTCAACTCCACTGTCTCAGGAAGCCAGCAGTAAAAATGTCCTACCAGACTTTCATGAAATATGCAATGCCACTAAGTAAAACATATTTGGCTAGAAAACATCAACAATGAGGATGAGCTGAGTGATTTTGGCAAAGTTCTCAATTTCACTCACTAAAGTGCGTAAGCAAAATTTTCCATCTCCATCCAACTATTTATTTTTTTATTTAGAGGGTGTGTTTTTGGGTGGTTGTTTGTATTTAGAGTGTAGTTTATATTATTTACCGTTCTTTGCATGTGTCTTTTTTTTTCTTTTTTGGTTCAGATTATTTGTCTACCGTCACTTTAAAATATTTTTATTTTACTGTTAACTGTTCGTTTTTTCTCTCAAAATTAAATCACCCTTCTTATCGACTCAAAATGGCAATATTTCTCAGGAATCTCCTAATGTATGCTAAAATTTGGGGGAAATGAAAACTCTCAATTAGATCCATAGTTGAGCATTCTACTTTGACCACTCTCACTCAGTTCTGAGGGTCACAAATTTATATTAGAGCTTGATTAGTAAGGTAAACAATAAGCTTTCTCTATACATTTTTATCAGAGTTGTACATTTCAATATTGATTTTTGCTTTCTATAAAAAATTACTGGCCTTTAAATAAAGTGCTGGAATAGATTCTCAAAAATCTAGTTGAAAAACATAAGAGTGAAATGCCTGTGTGGGGAATTAATTTGTTTGCATCATTAGAGTAAAAATAATGTATCATTAGTTGAGTTGATGATGTACAGGACAAGCCATGATAACAGCAGATTAACATGATGAAGAATATTTCAGGATTTAATAGGAACTGCTATTACCCAGGAAATGTATGCACATTTCTATTATGTAGCCAGGCCTGTTCTAAATTGCTCTTCACTTTTTTAACGGTTGCCTTTGTTTTGTAAGTCTGAATTAGGCAAGAAATCACAATTCATCCTACAAGTGACTTCTTGGAAATAAAAGCGTATAACCTCAGAAATTAATTGGTTCCTGCAATTTCTGCTCCAAAGATCTGAGATGAAGATATGGTAATTAATCAGAAAATGCAGCTTTTGTATCATGCAATTATTAGTAGAAAAAGTACTGTTTGAGGAGGGTTAATTGGCCCTTGTGATGTATAAAGTATAGATAATCGCGTGCTACAGTAGTCATTTAGATACTCAAAAGCTCTAGGCGGAGTTCTGTAGTAGAAGAATAGTCTATTTTAACGTATCTTTATAATTTTCTATATTTTTTTTAGGTTCACTTCAGATAGGTCTAATTAAATTGCACATTCTATAGTACTATATATTTAAACAGTCAAGTTTAAAATAAGTTTTATACAATGCTGTTGTAAAAGAATGACAGTACAATTTCAGGGAAAATATATTAGAAAACTCTTTAGCTCACTTGTCTAGACCTTCAAAAGTAACGAAATAATCTTTTAGCTCAACCACCTCAAGTACCTAGAATTTGCCTTTTGTGCTGAGTTGCCATAGCCCAGCTGAAAGGTGCAACCAGGCAACCAGAGTTGTAAGCTGATAGGTAGGATGAGGAGCTGGTTAGGTGGGCTTACAGGACAGAGTGCTCTAAGTGGACAGTATTCAGAAGTAGCACAAGGCTACTTTATTCCTGCTCTTGCAGATTTAGCCATTTTATCTTCTTTCATAATGTATAGTATAATTCAAAGTTTTATGTAATCTGTAGATATTTCCATCACCATAATGCAATCTTACTCCAGTTTGCAAACTACTCTATAAATACTATTGTATTGGTGGTTTAACTGAACACATGATCCAAAGGAATGAGTAAAAACTGGTTTCTACCACACTGTAACTACTGCTAACAGCAATATGATCAACAAAATATTTCAGCACTAGAGAGAAGTGTTGTATCACTAGAAGGATACAAGTAAAATATACTTACAATAAAAGAAAATCTGTCACGGGTGAAGTGGGTGCACTGCAGTAGATGTGAAGCTTAGGCAGCTAGACTTGGCCACGCATATTTGAAGTAGCCTCCCAAACATTCTCATCATGTCCATCATGCCAGTTCATTCTAATACTTAACGTTCCAGAGCATCCCATTAAGCCATGGCCCACACACATGCCTTTTGGTCCATTACCATCTCACCGATTAAGATCTGACCTTGACAGGAAGATTGGGGGACTGTTGCATGAATTTGAAAGTACCCCTAGAACCTGCACTTAATGCCTGCAGACATTTGCCTCCTTAAGTAACATAGTCTCTTTAATATAATCATATCTAATGCCCCTTTCACACAAGCATTCCAAACAGGTCTGATAAGGTCTAATAAGGTAAGGTCCAAACAGGTCTAATAAGTCTAGTGTTAGGTAGGCGGATATAAATTTTACGTGCGGTCAGGTGCAGAAAAATAAACAGAACACAATTTCGCATATCATATGATGTAGAATTGTTTTCATAATTTATCATTTTGTTCTAGGGTTATGGCCTTCATATAAACTCAAACAATTTTGACTTTCTGGATATAAATTACCCCCATTTTGTTTACTAAATGTTTTGTGACCCAGTCTGATCTTCTCATATGGTTGCAATGAAGGTTAAAATACTTACCAGTGTATTCTTTGATATCATCTAACCTTCATCTTTAATATCTAACGTTTTCAATGCCACTTATTATAGGCCACAGAAATGGTAACTAATGAGCTTACTTTAATTAGAAATTTGCTATTATTGTTGGATGCTATGCATTTTTTATTTTAAAGGTATGCTTTTGTATAAAATTATATTGACTTTTTGGATATAAAATACCCTACATTATAAATACTGAGCTTTGTGCAACCTAGTTTGATCTCCTTAAATAGTAAAAACCTTATGCCCAGAAAGCCTTGAATATTCAACTCTTACCTCATGAAACATCTTGGTTAGTTAAAGTAGAACTATATTCGAATATTAAAAAAAGAATGTGCACTGCAACAATTAATTGCACATGCATCTGTACTTACAGTTTTTGCCTAGTCCCCTGCAAATACCACAAATACCTGTTGAACCTGTATGTCAGTGATGCCCACATAATGTAGTTTTCTGTGGTGGTGTGGCAATGATGCTACACTGCTTCTGAATTTATGACAGAATTTCTACTCTCATATGTAGGCTGTGGATTGATTTCAGAATTGTCACTGCTGATTCACAAGCCTGTAGCTTGTCAGTCAGTACCTGGTCACACCTAGTCCTGCCCTCTGCTTTCTGGATTGACAGCGCTGCCCCTGTTGCTAAAACAACTCCACTCCCACTGGGGATAGCATGTGATACACAAATCAAAGAGGATTTGGCAGGGAAGGTCAAGTAAGTTTTTTGTATACTTTATGAGGCTTGTGCACCACATATTAACTGGATTTGGTGCTTGTTCAGACTGTTTCACAGGGTACTTTGAGGCATTCTGAGGTAGATGAATTGATTTTATATACACAGCTGAAGAGTTGCATTAACATTTTTCTTACAGTTATCCAACTGTCATCCTATCTTTTTTCTTTTCTTCCTTTACATTTTGTTCTCTTTGCCCCCTATTTGGTTTAGTGGTTTGTTAAAAATTAAAATTTGGACAGGATTTGCAGAGACATCAGGAAGGTCAGGCCCCTTAGTAACAGAATAAAACATAAAACCCAAATAAACATATTATTTGCATAGTTCTCTCTATGGGATGTGAAACCATGCTACCCAAGTACACTCTCACACACTATTATTATAATATTATTATTTCTATATTATTATTATGATA
>NW_017306427.1:195347-200753 GCF_000935625.1 Nanorana parkeri
GTGTCAGCCCCTATTCACATCTCTACGACGTGACAGTGCAGATGTACTGCAGGGTGCATTTGTGGTACGGCAAATGAATAGACGAATAGTCTGCCTACCAAAGCTAAATCACACTGAAAGATGTTCAAGCATCTTTTTTGTTTAAATCTCATCTCACCGCATCATATGGTAATAGGTTACCATGTAACGTCATACAATACAACACAATGCGTCTGTGATGGCTAGATGCATTGGGGTGCCACCAAGAAATAATGGCACCGCATCGCATCTAACATTGCAACACAGTCATATGCCCCCCTTTCCAGTACTAGGCAGTTATCTTTATCTTTCTTTCATGGTAGTGGACCTGAGAGGCGAAGACAGGAATGGTGAATATTTTTACTCTATTAAATATATGAATCATACAATTCACGAACACAATTTCATGGATTCCTTCATTGTATGATTATCCACGATTTAAACAGATCTACATGTATATATTCATGATAAATTATAGGGGATGCATTTATGATTATCCCTAGGACATTTCTGAGATATGTCAGTTCCATTTTGCCATTTCTGTGTGCAGCCATTGTCCTTTGCCAGCAGTTTGAAGCATGCATGGCAGAGTACGTTAAGTTACCATAATGGTCAGTGTAGTCAAATGCCAGTTTATCTGCCAGTGTATTTTGAGGCAGTGGTAAGAAATCAGGGCTACCAGAGGAAACTCCAGCAAGCATGAGAAAACATGCAAAGTCTATGCCTGTGTGCCACATAGAAATCAAGTCAGAGACCTTACCACTGTAAGGCTAAAATATTAATTGTTTAGCTATGTTTCTACATGTAAAGCCTAAACAATGAGGTTATATTACCCTACTGGGTAGTAGGTTGGCTTTAGAACTGGATTCCTGAGTTGAACCTCAGCCAAACCTTTACTTTTTTGTTTTAGAAAGAGCAGGGAAGGGTTTGAATCTGTGCAAGGCTTTTATTGTTATGTTGTCACCTGTGTCTCTACTGGGGAGATTTTTTCAAATTATGTGTTGAAGTAACTCTTCAACACTGATTAAAGAAAATCTCCCCAGCTTTTCAGAATATTTTTCTTGTTTTCTTTGTCTTCCTGTCCTAACAACAACTGCACCTCTGATTAATTGGGCAGGTGTCACAGGAAGTGAAGTAAAACCTCTATTAAGTGTCTAACATGGACAGGATATAATAGAAATTTTAACTCCCACTTTATACAAAACCAAACAAAATTTGGCTGATGTTAAGCTTAAAATACTAGATAGTATACCATCTACATTGATGTTTATGTCCTATGCTTGTTTATGCCTGTGTGCTCCACTTTTCTCTCAAAAACATTGTGTTAGGCTGGATTCATTCAAGAGTGGCCTTGTGTGGATGTGTGTCCCCATGATTGTGATAGTCACAGAAATCTTACATTAAAAATGTATGAGATTTGTGGAAAGAGTCTGTCTGATATATTAGAGTGCTAATACTAATACTAAAAACAATACAAACTAGTAAGAATATAATGAAAAACAAAATGAACACACCTTGGGAACTGTTTCTTCTCTTACAGTTTAGGAGACATTTCTCACTGAGATTGATTTTCTAAAGGTGCAGATAATTTTCACTTTGAAAAGTAGATGGCCACATTCACCTCAATCATCCAATCTTGTGCAAGGCAATATACTGTTTTATTTTTGATCATTTCTTTGCACATGATTGTGTGGAACTTTTTCATTTGCTAAGTGAACATTCTTAATCTCTCTAGTCAACTCCACTGTCTCAGGAAGCCAGCAGTAAAAATGTCCTACCAGACTTTCATGAAATATGCAATGCCACTAAGTAAAACATATTTGGCTAGAAAACATCAACAATGAGGATGAGCTGAGTGATTTTGGCAAAGTTCTCAATTTCACTCACTAAAGTGCGTAAGCAAAATTTTCCATCTCCATCCAACTATTTATTTTTTTATTTAGAGGGTGTGTTTTTGGGTGGTTGTTTGTATTTAGAGTGTAGTTTATATTATTTACCGTTCTTTGCATGTGTCTTTTTTTTTCTTTTTTGGTTCAGATTATTTGTCTACCGTCACTTTAAAATATTTTTATTTTACTGTTAACTGTTCGTTTTTTCTCTCAAAATTAAATCACCCTTCTTATCGACTCAAAATGGCAATATTTCTCAGGAATCTCCTAATGTATGCTAAAATTTGGGGGAAATGAAAACTCTCAATTAGATCCATAGTTGAGCATTCTACTTTGACCACTCTCACTCAGTTCTGAGGGTCACAAATTTATATTAGAGCTTGATTAGTAAGGTAAACAATAAGCTTTCTCTATACATTTTTATCAGAGTTGTACATTTCAATATTGATTTTTGCTTTCTATAAAAAATTACTGGCCTTTAAATAAAGTGCTGGAATAGATTCTCAAAAATCTAGTTGAAAAACATAAGAGTGAAATGCCTGTGTGGGGAATTAATTTGTTTGCATCATTAGAGTAAAAATAATGTATCATTAGTTGAGTTGATGATGTACAGGACAAGCCATGATAACAGCAGATTAACATGATGAAGAATATTTCAGGATTTAATAGGAACTGCTATTACCCAGGAAATGTATGCACATTTCTATTATGTAGCCAGGCCTGTTCTAAATTGCTCTTCACTTTTTTAACGGTTGCCTTTGTTTTGTAAGTCTGAATTAGGCAAGAAATCACAATTCATCCTACAAGTGACTTCTTGGAAATAAAAGCGTATAACCTCAGAAATTAATTGGTTCCTGCAATTTCTGCTCCAAAGATCTGAGATGAAGATATGGTAATTAATCAGAAAATGCAGCTTTTGTATCATGCAATTATTAGTAGAAAAAGTACTGTTTGAGGAGGGTTAATTGGCCCTTGTGATGTATAAAGTATAGATAATCGCGTGCTACAGTAGTCATTTAGATACTCAAAAGCTCTAGGCGGAGTTCTGTAGTAGAAGAATAGTCTATTTTAACGTATCTTTATAATTTTCTATATTTTTTTTAGGTTCACTTCAGATAGGTCTAATTAAATTGCACATTCTATAGTACTATATATTTAAACAGTCAAGTTTAAAATAAGTTTTATACAATGCTGTTGTAAAAGAATGACAGTACAATTTCAGGGAAAATATATTAGAAAACTCTTTAGCTCACTTGTCTAGACCTTCAAAAGTAACGAAATAATCTTTTAGCTCAACCACCTCAAGTACCTAGAATTTGCCTTTTGTGCTGAGTTGCCATAGCCCAGCTGAAAGGTGCAACCAGGCAACCAGAGTTGTAAGCTGATAGGTAGGATGAGGAGCTGGTTAGGTGGGCTTACAGGACAGAGTGCTCTAAGTGGACAGTATTCAGAAGTAGCACAAGGCTACTTTATTCCTGCTCTTGCAGATTTAGCCATTTTATCTTCTTTCATAATGTATAGTATAATTCAAAGTTTTATGTAATCTGTAGATATTTCCATCACCATAATGCAATCTTACTCCAGTTTGCAAACTACTCTATAAATACTATTGTATTGGTGGTTTAACTGAACACATGATCCAAAGGAATGAGTAAAAACTGGTTTCTACCACACTGTAACTACTGCTAACAGCAATATGATCAACAAAATATTTCAGCACTAGAGAGAAGTGTTGTATCACTAGAAGGATACAAGTAAAATATACTTACAATAAAAGAAAATCTGTCACGGGTGAAGTGGGTGCACTGCAGTAGATGTGAAGCTTAGGCAGCTAGACTTGGCCACGCATATTTGAAGTAGCCTCCCAAACATTCTCATCATGTCCATCATGCCAGTTCATTCTAATACTTAACGTTCCAGAGCATCCCATTAAGCCATGGCCCACACACATGCCTTTTGGTCCATTACCATCTCACCGATTAAGATCTGACCTTGACAGGAAGATTGGGGGACTGTTGCATGAATTTGAAAGTACCCCTAGAACCTGCACTTAATGCCTGCAGACATTTGCCTCCTTAAGTAACATAGTCTCTTTAATATAATCATATCTAATGCCCCTTTCACACAAGCATTCCAAACAGGTCTGATAAGGTCTAATAAGGTAAGGTCCAAACAGGTCTAATAAGTCTAGTGTTAGGTAGGCGGATATAAATTTTACGTGCGGTCAGGTGCAGAAAAATAAACAGAACACAATTTCGCATATCATATGATGTAGAATTGTTTTCATAATTTATCATTTTGTTCTAGGGTTATGGCCTTCATATAAACTCAAACAATTTTGACTTTCTGGATATAAATTACCCCCATTTTGTTTACTAAATGTTTTGTGACCCAGTCTGATCTTCTCATATGGTTGCAATGAAGGTTAAAATACTTACCAGTGTATTCTTTGATATCATCTAACCTTCATCTTTAATATCTAACGTTTTCAATGCCACTTATTATAGGCCACAGAAATGGTAACTAATGAGCTTACTTTAATTAGAAATTTGCTATTATTGTTGGATGCTATGCATTTTTTATTTTAAAGGTATGCTTTTGTATAAAATTATATTGACTTTTTGGATATAAAATACCCTACATTATAAATACTGAGCTTTGTGCAACCTAGTTTGATCTCCTTAAATAGTAAAAACCTTATGCCCAGAAAGCCTTGAATATTCAACTCTTACCTCATGAAACATCTTGGTTAGTTAAAGTAGAACTATATTCGAATATTAAAAAAAGAATGTGCACTGCAACAATTAATTGCACATGCATCTGTACTTACAGTTTTTGCCTAGTCCCCTGCAAATACCACAAATACCTGTTGAACCTGTATGTCAGTGATGCCCACATAATGTAGTTTTCTGTGGTGGTGTGGCAATGATGCTACACTGCTTCTGAATTTATGACAGAATTTCTACTCTCATATGTAGGCTGTGGATTGATTTCAGAATTGTCACTGCTGATTCACAAGCCTGTAGCTTGTCAGTCAGTACCTGGTCACACCTAGTCCTGCCCTCTGCTTTCTGGATTGACAGCGCTGCCCCTGTTGCTAAAACAACTCCACTCCCACTGGGGATAGCATGTGATACACAAATCAAAGAGGATTTGGCAGGGAAGGTCAAGTAAGTTTTTTGTATACTTTATGAGGCTTGTGCACCACATATTAACTGGATTTGGTGCTTGTTCAGACTGTTTCACAGGGTACTTTGAGGCATTCTGAGGTAGATGAATTGATTTTATATACACAGCTGAAGAGTTGCATTAACATTTTTCTTACAGTTATCCAACTGTCATCCTATCTTTTTTCTTTTCTTCCTTTACATTTTGTTCTCTTTGCCCCCTATTTGGTTTAGTGGTTTGTTAAAAATTAAAATTTGGACAGGATTTGCAGAGACATCAGGAAGGACAGGCGCCTTAGTAACAGAATAAAACATCAAACACAAATAAACAT
>NW_017306427.1:200858-233799 GCF_000935625.1 Nanorana parkeri
ATTAGTATAATATTACTAATGGAGCATCATTAAATTATGTTCTTTACTGATCACCGTTACTAGTGTAACTGAATTGTTTCGAACCTCTGAGCAGTCCATAAATAAAAGCTAGTTTGCAGCCCTGCTGAGCAAGAAGGGAATCCAAGCCTATGAATAAGGCATCAGTTTCCCATACTGACTTGCGCTGCAACATTCAAAGACAGGAACTGCAGAAACACACTTTAATGTGACAGAGAACCAGACATTGTTTGACAACTTTAAAGTAGTGTTAAACTCTATTTTTTTTTTATGAATCCAGATCAATGAAATATACATTGCCCAGCAAAGTATTGCTTTACTTTTTTGCCAAAATACTTACAGGCATCATATTTCTGAACAGCTACTTCCAAGTCTCTCAGCTCAGCTTCCCTGAACTTCCTGTTCTGTAAGAGATCACAAATGACAGTGCAGACTCCAGCAACTGTTCATCTACTAGCTTGGAATAGGGAGGAGAGAGGGCCAGGGGGGTGGGGAGTAGCTTGATTTTCTCTGTTTGTGTCAAGGTTGACTACATAGCACTCTGCTTGAGAAAGGAGTTACTCTAAAATAAGAAGTCAGGACTAGTGCTCAAAGGACCAGCTGATTCTGCAGGAAACTAAAACTTTTAAACATCAAGGAGCAGCATCCATTGTAAGTGATCTCATCTGCATTTAAAATAGCTTAAAAACATTTTGACACTAACATCACTTTAAGTCCCTATAGCTGCAGTCAGTTTAGGATCACTGTGAACTAGACATGTAAGCCGGAAAAAAATAGTTTCATTTAATTTCGTGTTTTTCGTTCTTTTGCGTCTGAATGCCATTTCGTTTCATGATTCGGATCTTTCAGAATTTCATTTTAGTTTTGGATGGGGTTTTCTGATTGGGAAGAAAACAGTCACTTATCCGATTTAGTTTCATTTTGAACGAAATCCAGGTGATCCGAAATTTTGTTAAAAGAACATTTGTATTCGTTTGCATTTGGCCTGATTGGAATTCGGACATTCGGATGCATCTGATGGTCCGAATTCACAAAATTTCGTCAAAATATGCATTCGGAACAAAACGAGTTTTACATGTCTACTGGGAACATCATCCATTATTACAATAAGTTCACAGCAGGAGCACTAAATAAGTTCTCTCAGGCAACTCCGAGAACACCTGCTCTGTGTTTACATTGGAGATTAAAAGCCTGTAAGTCTGCTTATTCACTGCAGGGAGCGGGTAGCAGGGGGAGAGAACAATTTTAATAACTTGAGAGATCTTTGAAGATTAATTTCTCCATAATGAAAGAAAAAAAATGTTATTTAGGTTACCAAAATAGGATGTACTTATAGCTGTATCCAATTTAATTATGTGTTACATAATAAAGTCTTTTAGGATGCAGATGTGCCTTCTAATCTTAGTTTGTGTGCCTTACTGAAAATACACATTGGATAGAGGGGTTTAGGTGGTGACATCTACGCACTTGAGTTCCCAGGTCTAAAACTAGTAAGACTATTATAAAGTCTCCCTATTTTTTAGAACAGGTTCAGCATTTTGAAGAGCGCAACAGGAAGACACAGGGAACTAATTTCGGGCAGTAATACCAAGAACTCCCAAACGGGAGTTTCAGGGTGGGTTCATTGCGGGAATTTTGGAAATTCCATCTATAGCTGATTTATACATTTTGGGTGGACCGAGCCTTTAAACCCGCGGTCTCAAAGTACCGCCCGCTGGCCAATTGCAGACCGCAAGCAGCTACTGTGCGATCCGCAGCCAGCTGACAAGTCAGGTATGCGGTGACTGTGTACATGACTTGTGGGAGCAGCTACACGGTCTGCATCTCTATCGGATGCAGACCGCAGAGCTGCTCCTGTCCTTTCGGCTGCATCTCAGTTGTGAGCTTCGGGCCGAAGGATAGATTAGTGAGGTCTGCAGCAGACCTCACTAATCACCGCTAGAACACCAGAGATTGATCTGCCTCCTCACAGCCTCCTCCCTGGTAAGCAGGAGAGGGGGCTCTGTAACACAGGTAAGCAGGAGAGGGGGCTCTGTATTTTATTTTTATTTCATTTTATATGTGGGTGTGCGGGGGTTAAAAACCCCAAGAACCCCAAATCCACAACCTCAAAAAAGTAGATTATTACATGCAATCAATAAAACAAGGATTGTACATAGAACAATATCGGACCTCTGAAAAGTACAAGCATGCATATGTACTCAGTACTTGGTTTGGGCCCCTTTTATTACTTTTGCACGATATTCTAATTATTCGAGTTTCACCTGTATATACAGGTGAAACTCGAATAATTAGAATATCGTGCAAAAGTAAGTTGCAGTAAGTGCTGCAAAAGGGGCATATATTTAAAGTATGAAATTTGGCGAGCAGCCCCCATGGGAAAAAAAATTGTCGAGTGGCCCCTGAGTCAAATGAGTTTTAGACCCCTCCTTTAAACATTGTCATATTTATTTGAAAATATTAATTACTTCTTTTAATTTTTGCTGTTCCTTCCAATATTGACTTAAATAATGGATTATAATCTATGTTTAAATATATGCAGTTTATAATGAATAATCATGAAAAACCATGTAATTTAACTTTAAAAAAAAAAAATCAAATCAAAGTTAAAAAAATGTATTCTTATTTTGTCTGGTTTGTTGCATATTAATATATTTTATCTGGTTTGTTTTTCTCCTTTGTAGTTGCACTCTGCAGTGAAAAGGATTCAAGTTCACCGTCCAGGGTTTAATTATACATTCGCGCACATTTGCATGCTGAGCAATGAAAAGACTTGCATAGTGGATGATATAGTACATATTCTGGAGGAACTGAAGGCCGCTCGGTCCCTTAATCGAACAAACTTTGTCATCACCTATCCCATCACACAGTTAAAGGATGGCAGAGAAGTGTACAATGGGCACCAGTTGGGAGGTGTCACTGTGCACAGCAAAGATCGGGTTAAGTCTGCTGAGGCCATTCAGCTCACGTACTATCTGCAGGCAATCAACTCCCTCAATGAACTAGTGGCTGAAAAGTGGGAATCCATTTTCTGTGAAACCGTAGAAAGCTTTCAGAAATTAAACAGAGAGGTCAAGATGTACCCTTTCACGTCTTCATCTCTAGGAGAAGATTTTCAGAAAACCAGCGGGGTTGCAGAGCGTTACCTGGTTACAAGTCTTATCCTAGTGCTCTCACTGGCCATCTTGTGCTGCTCCATGCAAGACTGTGTCCGAAGTAAGCCATGGCTTGGTCTGCTTGGGTTGGTGACTATCACTTTATCCACACTCACCGCTGCTGGAATGATCAATCTCACGGGAGGAAAATACAATTCCACTTTCCTGGGCATTCCATTTATCATGTTAGGTAATTATCAACTTTTTGTCTTTTTCATTATGCTAATAAATAGGTGCAGTGCAAAAGGATAAGTGCCCCATCCTGCTGATTTTTTATTAAGTAACATTTAAGTGCACTCCTGCTTCTACCTCCTATACAACTATTAGATTGCAGTACTGTAAGCATGCATTAGATGTAGGTTCTATAACGTGGCCTTAGGCTCTGTCACTCAGAACTGTGATGTACACTCTTTGGTTCCTCCAGTGACATGTGAGAGGTCAGAATTCTGAGCATGAGGCAGGATTGCTGAAACTTCATCTAAAGCCCTGCACTGCAGTAACATTTCAAAGTTACTGGAGGGGTGAGGAGGCAAGACCAGATTTGGGATAGTGCACTTAAGATACAATCCTTTAAGATACTTATAGACATGAGATGCTCATCTTCCAGTCTGACAGGTTATGTTTGCATCAAAAGCTGTTGCAAGTCTTTGGGTGATTTGAAACCTGTGCAGTCGCTTCCTGTAATATCAAGATTAATGAAAATGAATTTAAAAACTATCATTTACAAGTCACATCAGAAAAATCACCATCCCATGTTTACATGTTGTGCTGAATTATAAAAGGATAAGGAACTACATGTAGATGTAGTTTCTTTAAGTGAATCAGTCTGAAATGTCTGTGATAGTTGCTGTTTGACTTAAATTTCCTGGTAAGGTCCCAGGTTTCAAAGATTTGTCACTGGATATTTTGTCCCTGGATTTCTGTGCTGACCAGCTCCAATTAATTTATATGAAACATGGTATACAGTAACTTCAGTTTTTTCAGAGATGTGAAAATTTTAATACTGATAATTATTAAAGGATACTGCATCTTATTTACTCTTTGGCTTATAGATTAAGCAGCTGAGTCATGTCCCCTGGTCCTCTGGGATCCTGCTTTTGTACTGCAACTATAATTACAGTATTGTCAGCTATGTAGTATATTCACTCACTGTATTAATCATATTATCTGCTATTGCTTTACTGCACCAGTCCCAGTGAATTTATGTTCAGATTCACCCAGAAGCTTTTTTTTAAAACCATAATCACTGCATTGCCTTTAAAATATGGCCAACAGGCTTACAAGAGCCAATAATGGGATGAGTTTTAAGCTGTTGCAGGGAAAGCATAGGGAATGCTGACAAACTGCATAAGGAGAGATTAGGGTAAATTAGGAAACTTTATTTAAAACTAGGCTTTAAATTTGATTGCATGCCTTTTGGGGTATCAACCTATTGGCTGCCTTTTTTTCATTATTGGGGATTTTTTGTCTTTCCTTTTTATTTGTTGGTAAATTTGAGGTCAGCTGTCCCTTTTATTTGCTGTCCCGCCCATAGCAAATCTATTGTTATTTTTTTGCTGCAAAGCTTTCTTATGAAGAAATGGGTTTTTGTTTAATGTGTTGGTATTTTTGAGTTTTCATTTATATGGGTAGTATATTGGTTTATGTTGATAGGGCCTTAATTAAAGGTTAAATAGTTATGTTTTCTGCTTGAGGGTGGTATTGTAGGGTTTTCATTGGTATTTTTTTCTTTATTTTTTTTAAATTTATGGTGATAGGGCATTCATTTAAGATTACATTTTATATTTCACAGGTAGTATTTTATGAGTGTTTCAAGCTGTTTCAGTTTGGGGTGTTCAAGCATTCATTTACTACTAACCAACTGTAACCATCTTGGAGAGGCCTTTTTGTTCACAACACTCCGCTACATCGTTTGAAAGAAAAAAAAAAGTACAAAGATTGTGTGCACCTAAACCACCTTGTATTACATCACTCACATTTGCTGCACCCCCTGCATTTTTGCTGAACGTTTGGAGCAGATTTCTATTGCATTGCTAGGGTGACAATACAGTCCCCATTATTAATTTGGTAAATGCGGCCTTTATAAATATACCTCTTAGTTTGGCTAAATTCTCATTCAAATAGGTGTAATTTAGGTCATATTAATTATGTTGTATTTTTAAAATATTTTTTTACAAGATGAAAGCACAGCTATACAGAAGTTAATTTAGAACTTGTAAATAAGTACCAAATGTTCTTGTAGTGTTAATCAATTAAACTACTATGCAAAAAAATATTTTTTATGCTGGGATTTCACAAGCTTACCAAAACAGCTGAAAGTCAACTCTTCATTAAAACAAACTTGTGTCCAGATTATTGAAATTCCAGTTGTTGCCCTACTAGAAATAATTGGACATATATACCTTGAAAATAATATTGCAATGCTGATAACCTTTCATCATGGGGCTCTGCATAGGGCTGCTACAGTGCCATCTTCTTCCTCAAGGAGAGCCCAGGAGTCGTAGATAGATGCCAGTCACCATCCACTCTGTCTAGCTCTCATGCCTTCGCTCTTACTCTAACCCTGGTTTCTCCTGAGTGAAGCTCCTCCAAACGTAATATGACTTCTCTGCAACACTTGGGAGAGCACTTTCAGGATGGGACAAAACAGCCAAAACAGATTTATGCTCCCATGACAGGTATTTTTTGCATTCAACCTGTAAGCGAGCTTATAAGAGATTATAAATAGACATCACAGATGTGAGGAAAAGTAAACAAGTTTGGCAGACTGCAATGAGTTTGCCATGATGTTTGCCATCATGCCATCTTTTATACAAGTGTGCAAGATGACAAAGGGAAAATTACAAAGAAAAACAAACCTTATAAACTGTATAGTTCAACTTTGGAAAATCGTTTACAGTTTTATAGTTCCGGCAGAAGTGAATATTTGTAAGTGAGCATGGTTTACATTTTATGGGTGGCAAATTAAGAAGGAACTAACTGCAAGTAAAACCCCATAAACCACCCCTCACTCCCCTGATCAAATCTCTCTCAAAACCTCCAGTGCAGTTAAATCTACCCTCACACTACTGTAGCTTGCCCAGGACCTATCTTCTAAAGTCCATATGCCAAATTATGTTGTGTGCACGAAGGCCAGGTATATTGGATATAGGCCAACACAAGATTAACTTGGCACATATGCCCAGGACAGCTGTGGTATGTAATGGACATGTATCTGGGTTGAAGTACAGAATTCAGGAGTGAGGAGCACAACAACACATGAACACTGCTGAGCCCTAGACAGGCCATGATAGAGAAAAAAGTACACGTGTCTACATCTGTGGTCTGCCATTGTGGTTGAAATTTTAATCAGGACAAGTGAGAATTATTTTGTGGGTTTGCTGATATTTGCAGTTCTCTAATTTGTCCTTATTTTTTATTTTGAAATGATAGGTGGTAGAGTGGATAAGCCCTGCTTAGTGTACTCATCCGATCTGGTCACTTTGTTTTCACACTGATTGCTGGCTTTGCAATCTCTTGTTGGACATCAGTATTAGCCAAAATTGAGGTCTGGCAGCTCAACAATTAGCCTGAGCAGGATTGCTGAATTCCTATGTAGACATCTTTAATTAATGTGAGTGTCAACTGCCTTGTACTCATGCCTATGAGTTTTTTTGCTTTGTCTGTAGTTTGATAGAATCCAAAATATCTCAGTGCTTCACATTTTTAATTTCGGGAAAGCGTGATGTGCTGCCACTGATGTTTTGGCACTGAATTATGTTTCTAAAACAATCAGCCAAGCACATTGTGTTTTGGAAGTAAAATTCAGTGTTTGAAGATCCTTTTGCAATGCACTATTATTTACAGCGTAAACATCTGTACAGCTGCTAATCTCTTAAATTACAATTTATAAAATGCAGAATAAATCCCTATTTAGGTAAACGGAATAGCTGAACAGTAAACTCCTAAATTTGTAATTATGTTGTCAGCTGAAAGCAGATGGATTATCGTAATTAACAAATATGACCTGAATTGCTGCAATCTTGGGATGAGGAAAACACAATATGAGTTTACTTAGGATTAAATAATAGAATGCTTACAACTGTGTTTTAAAAGGATTATGTTTTACCAAATATATTTAACTTGCTTCTATGAAAACCTATGACACTCATTGTAACCTTATTTAAAAGACAACTGAACATAAATCACACACTTTTTATAAACTGTTTTCAATCTTATTGGAACAGGTGGTAAAATGGAAAGCAATATTTTCACTCAGCTTGTTATCTGTCTAGCAAACCCATATATACAGGTGAAACTCGAATAATTAGAATATCGTGCAAAAGTAATTGCAGTAAGTGCTGCAAAAGGGGCCCAAACCAAGTACTGAGTACATATGCATGCTTGTACTTTTCAGAGGTCCGATATTGTTCTATGTACAATCCTGGTTCATTGATTGCATGTAATAATCTACTTTTTTGAGGTTGTGGATTTGGGGTTCTTGGGGTTTTCATGAGCTGTAAGCCATAATCATCACAATTATGACAAATCACGGCTTGAATTATCTTGCTTTGCATGTAATGAGTCTATCTCATATATTAGTTTCACCTTTTAAGTTGCATTAGTGAAATAAATGAACTTTGCACAATATTCTAATTATTCGAGTTTCACCTGTATAGTGATGACACCCTGAGGGGCTGCTGCATTTAATGGTCCCTCCTAGACTTTTTAATTGTGCACTGACTTACTGCTGCCCAAATCACTCCCTGAGCCACCAGCGGTGACTGACTGACTGATGTCTCCTCTGTCAATCTTTGCTTGCATGTTTAGTGGCTCAAAGTCTAAGGGAGAGAGGGATAGGGTTTACAGGATACCAAGTTAGCTCACAAGACACACAGAGTGATCTACCTACTCTCTCTAATGCAGTTCCATGGAACACCAGGAAACAGCCAATGCTCCCACCAGCCCTTCATTTTAAACAGTAAAAAAAATTTGAAGACCGTTCTGGATCCAGTTTTTTTTAGACAATTCTTGCTGTGTTTGAAGCCCTGTGCACTTTTTTTTCACTGTGTTTAGCCAAATACCAACATAAATCTCTAAAGCTTAAATAGAGAAAAAATGTCAGCCCCTATCATACGCCAGGGGTGTGCCTTTAATCTGAGAATAGCAATTCCTCACTGTGTGCCTTTAAGTGACCAGCAATTGACTGAGAGAGCTTTCTAAAGGTGCTTCACTTTTCTAGCCACTTTTCTATACTCCAGGTCAGCTCCTCTGCTGATTGACATCAGGCAGGGGGTGTAGCAATAACCTTCCTGCTATTGGCTATTGCACTTAAAATTATCCAATAGCAAAATGGCTGCCTACCACTGCCTTCTGTCCATGCAGGAGCGGGCATTAGAGAGAAAGTTCTCTTTTTACGTCCGCTCCTCTGCTGATTGACAGAAGGCAGTTTGCAAAACAATAGCCAGCCTGCTATTGGCTATTGCAATTTAAAATAGCCAATAGTAGAATGGGTATTGCTCCTGCAGAAGAGCAGACATAAGAGAGAAAGTTCCCGCACAGGTCCGCTCCTCTGTGACTTACATCAGGCAGTGGGCAGAGCATTAGCCAGAGTGCAATTGGCTATTTCAATTTTAAATAGCCAATAGCAGGCTTTGTTTATTTCTGCCCACTGCTCGATGTGAACATTGCACCGGGGGAGGGTTTTTTTTCATTTGTTTTTGTTTTTAATTATGCAGGATGTATGGCTTTGTGAATTGTTTATAACTTCACTCCAAACTGTTTAAATAATTTATGGAGTATGTACAATATTTTATCCTTCATTCAGTGAATTTTTGGGCTGAAATGCTGCATGTCGAGTGTCGTTTTGAAAATGTGGCCTACTCCAAGAGTTTAAATACCATTGATGGAGACTATACAATATTTAATCCTTTATTCAACAAAATATATACAATATATAATTTGGCTTTTTGGGCAGAAAAGATAAATGTTGTGTGTCATTTTAAAAAAGCAGGTTACTCCAAGTTTTTAAGTATGAAGTTTGTACAATATTTATTCCTTTATTCTGTGAAATATATACACTTTAATATAGATTTTTGGGCCGGAAAGCTGCAAGCGGTGTGCCATTTTGAAAATTTGGCTTACTGTCAGTGCATAGTTAACAAAAATTTCCAAAGGCACCTTTTTTACTGTGTATCCAGCAAGCCATCTAATTTACTTTATTTAGGGGTGGGGCATTCATTTATAATGGGCACAGCTCTACAAGAGGCATATCATTAACCTTTTGTACAATTTACCCTTAGAATACTTTATATAGATGAAGATTTATTATAAGGATGTTGGGCATGAAATTCTTAGAAAACATTATTTGACATCATTCTTTTTGCTGAGTATTGTGACACCTGTTGTGGCTGCTGATGGCTTAAAGGATTATGTAGGTGGCAATAATCCTGTGTAATAAAAGTCAGGAGACATTATACTTTTATGAATTCTGAATCGCTTTGAACACAACTGGACATCTTTACTAAACTAATAGACAAACTCCTTGTACCCACAAAATGCTTGTAATGCTTGATCAAAAGTCTCTTCTCTTATCTGGATCTCAACTGCGGAGGTTGGCCTAACCAGTAATTTTTTACCCAGGAAATGACCAATTCTGTCACCCAGGTATTGGAAGTAGGGTGGTTCAGTTTGCAGTTCTACAACATATGCTGTATAGTAAGAGAGAGAGATCGATTGTAGGCACTGTATGACATCATATACCACAGTAAACACAACAAAAATAAATGACGCACTTCTTATTACTGCATTCCTTCATGCAGTCAATTTAGTGCTTCATTTGAAATAAACAATACTTTTAAATGGTAATTTTAGTAATGAAGGTCTAACCCAGAGTGAATTACCCCAGGAGCATAAACGTCAGTTCGTAGACTGGTGGCAGATAGGATCGGTAGTCTTAACACTCTCCCACAGGACAGTTTGTTCACTGCAGATAACTATAGAATATATGAAGCACAGGGTAGCAAACCTATAAATATACAGCATGCAGTTGTTCCATCACAATATACATGGCAGAATTGTAGTTTAACCGTACTTAATCACATAGTCCATTGGTGCATAAACTGGGTATAACACTGCTACACAACGTAAATTAATCCTGCCTGGAGAAATGTTATTAATTGATCCACGGTTGCACAAGGCAGATGGCATTTGTATTACATGTAACCATTATTTCTAACAGTAAATGCAGGGTACTGGCGGTTTTAGTGAGATCAAAGGTATGCAGGCAGTTGCAATGATCCCGGGAGGAAGAGCTGGTTCCACAGTCCAGAGGATTCCTCCGCAATTTAGCATGTGTGACCGTCAGATGAACTGGCAGCTGTATTGGAGGCAGCAATGCTTCAGGATAGAGAGTGGTGTAGTAACAGTGGGGACTGATTGCTAGCGTCCACAACAACACTAGGATGCCAAGTAATTGAATCCCCCACGGTTTTATCTGGAAGCCTGACGTGAGAGGGGAGGAGTGGTGAGAGGCATCTTGCGTGACAGCGCTGGAGTGAACAGATGCCGCTGGAGTGGGTGTAGCCGGACTCCTTCCCTGAATCGAGGGGAGGTACGTTTATTACAATGCTCCTAAATTATTGTTTCACAATTAGGAGTTTCAAAGGCATGTATAAACCTAAATTTTAAAATGAAAAATGTTTTTTTTTAAAATACGAATATGGACATAGAGCTAAACTTTGATCCTACTTTTAAGAAAAAATTTATTAAAATAGTCAGAAAGCAGCAACTATTGAGGCAATAAGGCAATACACAAGACTATGTAATTTGCAGCAGTCAGCACTATTGTAATGCACACCACAATATATACTGCAGAGTAGAGCAGTCAGCACACTTTAATGTGAAACAAAATATATAGTTCAGTGGTTGGGATTAAAGATAGGACCACATAGTTGATTTGGAAAAATTCTCCAATTCGGCTCACTTTTCCTGTTTTAACTATGTTGTCCTAGATTGTTCACTTCTCCTGCCTTCTGCAAACTCTTCACCCTTTTGTGAATAACCCTGATAGAGTGCAGTGGTCATGTGTCATAGTGACAATATGTGGTGAACAGAGGAAAAATGTCTTGGGTCTGTGGTCAGAAGGAAGAAAAAATGTTCGGTCTCACTGGTTAGTGGGAGGAAGAAAATGACCACCATATGTGTTCAGTAGGAGGAAAAAAATGCCTGCCATCTGTGGTCAGTGGGACAAACCTTTTTCTGACTGTTGGTGATCAATGCTAACGTTGGGGGTCTGAAGGAAGGTAAAGTGTCTTTTATCACTGGTGGTCAGTGAGGAACAAAGGGGAATACTGGTGCTCAGTGGGAAACAAGGGGTAACATTGTTGCTCATTGTGAAGAAAGGGGAAACATTGATGCTCATTGGGACGTAAGAAGCAACTTGGTGCTCAGTGGGGAGCAAGGGGAACATTGGTGCTCAGTGAGGAGCAAGGGGGAGCATTAGTGCTCAGCTGGGAGCAAGGGGAACATTGGTACTCAGTGGGGAGTAAGTGGAAATATTGGTGTTCAGTGAGGAGCAAGGTGGGCAGTTGTGCTCAGTAGGGAACAGGGGGTCAGTGGTCCTTAGTGGGGAGGAAGGGGGTAGTGGTGCTCATTGATTGTTGTGGGAGGCATTGTATTTCACTGGCACTTAGTAGGGGGGCAGGGGTTCATGGGTGCTCAATGTGGGGAGAGGAGACCACTGGAGCTCAATAAAGCACTTTAGATAAAGGGGGAAGTGATGCTCAATGACAGCAGAAAGAGGGGATTGTGTTTAGTGGGGCAGAACGAGTGCACTGGTGCTTAGTGGGTGCAGACGTGTGTCACTGGTGTTCAGCAGGAGAGAAAGGGAGGCACTGATGCGTAGTGGGACAGAATTGGGGCACTGGTGCTCAGTGTGGGGCAGAAAGGGGGAACAGGTGCTCAGTTGAGGCTGAAAGAGTACACTGGTGCTCAGTGGAGGAAAGGAAAGACACATGCTCAGTGTGAGAGCACTGGTACGATGGGGGGGCAGAGAAACTGGCAAGGTACACTGCCTTGCACAATGACCCAGGCACTTGGACATCTCAGTGTCACTAACACCAGTGTGTGCCAATTATTTCCAGCCATGCCTCACCTACTGCTCTGCTTCGTGAACTGGACAAGCAGCTCCCCTCCACCAGTTTCCATTGTATTTTATACGCAGTGTACTAGCGAAGTGCTCCATGCAGAAAAAGGGAGCCAGCACAAAGTGGCCGCTTAGCAGCTGCTCACAGGGGGAAAGCTAGAGCAGAGAACCACAGGAGGAGATATGCCTTGCATTGTGATCCTTTGACACAGCCCGGGACACAATCATTGCAGGAAAACTGAGGGAAAAGCAGAGCTGTCCTGGCAAATCCAGGGCAGTTGGTAAGTATGTAAGTGTTGAAATACTGTTCATGGAGTCTGTAAAGATTTAGACCTTTATTTTGGGAAATATATAAACTTTAGGGGGTTTTAAGGCCAAAAAGCTGCATGTTGTATGCCATTTTGAAAATGTGTACTACCCCAAGTGTTTAAATACTGTCTATGGAGTCTGTACAATAATTCTGGCTGTCGTCTCTGAAATAGTACACTCTATTTTTTTATGATTAAAAACTGCCTTATAGCTCTCTTTTACATTGCAGCCCAGTCAAGCTACTTACTCTTCATCCACTGTGCTATAAGTGTGGCTATGGTCTCTGAAATAGGGCACTGCAATTTTTAATTATTTATGGATGGAAACTGCCTCGTCTCTGACATTTTGGGTTGTGGTTTTAAAGTGTTTGTGTGCACTCTGCTGTGACATTTTGATAAACTTTTAATACAATATAATGTGGTACTACAAAAAGACCACATGCTAAGCTATAAAACTATTTTGCCACTTTTCGGCAATTGGAATAAAGTTGGTATTGTAAACTTTCCTATAGCTTTTAGATCTATTATGGCTACTACCACTGCTGCTTCTTTATTTAAGTCAACCAATAATGTAAAAGTAAAAAATTAAATACACATTCCAAATATGTGATGTCAGAATTAATTGTCACTGATGCTGTCTTTGAGCATTGTGCTGTTCTGTAACATTGTATGAAGCCTAAAGGCATCTCCCAAGCATGTTTTATGAAGGAATTATGTTTTTCCCATGATGCCCTCAAAATCCAATAAAAAGGAGGACCCACTCCCCACTGAACATAATTTTTTTTTTTGGCATTGTCACATGTTCCTTGACAGTGCCCAGCTCCCCATGCATTGACTGACAATCTCTTGCCTATTAGCCTTGAAAATGGCCAAAATTGATTTTCAAGATTCACAATGGGGTTCGGACTAAAGATAGCAATTTCCGGAATTTACAATGGGCCCGGCTAAGGGCACGCTAATTCAACCCGAGTTGTTTTGATCATCCCTACACAGGATAAATGATCTTTCTTAAATGATGAACCCTGGAAAGATACCCCAGAATTGATGGTCAATGGGTGAAAAAATGCTCTAGTGTTGGTGGTCAATGGGAGGAAACATTCCACATTGTCAGTGTTTGGAAATCCCCCCAGTATTGGCATCGTTAAGTATAAGATTCTTTCCCAAGGATTGGTGGTCAGTGTGAGGAAAATTCCCCCCAAGGCATTTGTGGTCAGCATCAGGAAGTTTACTGGATACTTACTTGAATAATGATATATGTCCCTTAAGCACATTACTTATTGACTTATTGGCACAACCTTTCCTAACCTTAACCCTACAAGTTATGTTCTCATGTAATGCTTCACAAGTCTGTCTAGGATCACAAAATACTGCCTGAAGTGTCCTTTTATCTTAGTAATGTTACCTTCCAGGAATCCATACAACTTTCACTTACAGGAGCATTTGTTATCTCATGGAAAGGGGGTGTCTTGAAGAGCATTGGTGATGTTTTCTGAATTTTAAAGCTGTAGTTATATAAAAATGTTATGTTCAACAGTCTGAATGAATTTATAGAATGAATAATTAAATAAACAAACACTGCATTAAAGTACTTTCAGATCTTAACTCTTCAGAGAATCTCAGGGGTAAAGAGTTTAAATTGAAAATGCATTGTTTAGAAGAAAGCAAGGTATTAAGAGAAAAATGGAAATCTAATAATAGCTGTCTATGATTTATGGTGTTAACAATTCTAACTAGAGGTCTTAAAGTTCCCTGCTGCTAAAGCTGATTTCTAGACTTTAAAACCTTTACTTAGCTTTGCAAGTGGGACTTTTTTTTTTTAAAGTGGCATTATGCATCAGATGATATGAGGTGGCTGGGAATCCAAGCCAAATCAATATACACAGCGGGACATGCTTTTGATTGCATCATGAATGTCTGGCAAGTATATTCATTACATGGAGAGATAGAGTACATCTACATTATCCAAATCCCTAATTACAGGCAAATATTTTGAAAACACCTTATTACAGATGGTATAATAGTTGACATTGCTTTGTTTTGCAGTTTGTATTGTCTGTATAACTATAAAGTAAGAGCCACATTTTGTGTAAAGTCGCATCCTGCCTGGTATTCGCGGACACTGTTTAGTTCTAGGGCTTGTAAATATGAGTGCCTTTTCAATGTCTTGTGCCAATTCAACTAAATTTATTCCATCAAGTAGACTCCTTCTGAAAATGATCTGACCAAGTAATTTTGTGTCCTTTTTGGTATACTCTACAGGCACCTTTCTTGGTAGTGCTGTGATATAATTAAAGGAGAACTATCAGCTACAACCTGCCAAAAACATACGCTATCTATACCCTGTTCCTTTATACGTATAGTCTTATCTAGATTGTTTCTGTAAAGAACATGTTCTCAACTGGTATTCCCTCAAAGTGTGTGGTCAACTTTAATTTGTCTTGTTTATTGTAATACAACTTGTCACACTTTTTATGGCAACTTAGGAACTAGATGGACACCGAATTAGAATATAATCTTTGAAGTTGGGGTTGCTATTTTGCAAGGTCTCTTCAATCTTTGATGTGCTCTGTGGTTTTCTCTCTGTTGTATTGCATGCCAGTCTTTGCTGAGTTATCCAAATGGTTGAATACTAGGAATATGCTAAGGATTCTGCCACTATCAAGGATCAAACCATGCAGTTCCCATCATGATGCAAGAGAGCTGGGGACACTGGAGTAACACTAGTCTATTGCTAAAGTCACACACCTAGTTCAGACTTCAGACCTCAGCTTTGTGACAGCTACTTCAATAGACAATGTCACCTTGTCCATTCAGAGCAAAGTGACAGTGTCTGTGCTTAAGTGCCCCCACCCCCAGACCTACTGATACTCATGTTGCTAGTGATCTCCTACTTCCTTTGCAACTGGCACTAAAATCCCTAGTGCTGGCTGGTGTTTGACGCTAGGAGAAAAGGTGACGTCATGCCCTTTGTCATGTGACAGGCGATTGGCTTATAGACCCATGCACTGTCAAATGGGAGGAGATAAAATTCTACCCTATACCTTGAAGCATCGGTTATTGTTGCAATCTGCGTCAGGCAAAAGGGTGCTCACAAGGTAAGCATCAGCAGGCTAAGGGGGGCCCCTTGCAAAGACACATCTTCTTGAATGAGCAAGGTAACAGTGTCTCTTTCAACCTGCTGTGATGGAGAATCAGAATGAGGAAGTCTGAGAATTCATCTAAGGGCTGTCAGCTAATAGAAACTAAGATCCTACCACTTGTTTAGCTATTCTTCTGTTCCACAGGGTTTTGCAAAAAGCTATGAAAATATTCATAGCAAAATCTCAGTTAGGGGTTCAATTTAAATTAAGTAGAAGCACTAACAGATAAGTTCTTTTTAGAAAGATCACATTCTCCCAAACTAGTAGAGGCTAAGGGGGTGATTTACTAACCTAAACACTAAACACACTAGGTGCTTGTGATTTTTACACAGCAAAACGTATTTATCAACCAAAAAGTCTCTAAAAGCATATTTCCACTAATGCCATATATGGAAAAATCATGCACATGATGCATATATAATGCTGCTTCACAGTTTAGACAAAAATGGTTAGCTCATGCATTTACATTCCTGCATTCATCAACGCAAGCAACACAGTGTAGAGCTAATTTACACAACATCACCTTCCAATTCATGCAGGGCTTTGCACAACACATCTGCTGGGTGTGTACACACTACAAAGGTGTCTAGATTCCACCAATAGATCATGCTGGGAGGGAACACACTACAGAGGTGTATACTTGTTCATGGCGTGTTTATAAGGTTAGTAAATCAACCCCTAAGTCTCCATTTACTACAGGTACATAAATTCTAGCAGGCATACGGAAGATTCTTATCTGTGATAACAAACAGGCTACATTGGGTAGATACAATTGCAAATAAATCAGAGTTGCAAAAGTTGCAGCTGTTAAAGCTGAACTCCATGCAGATATAATAATACACAAATTATTGCAGCTCTGTATTCATTAATATATTAGTAAATTTGTTTTGTTCACCCACTTGAACCCCATGAATCTGACCACACACCCGAACTTCTGGCTGCCGCTGCAGCTGGAATTGATTTTTCTAGTGACAGCATTACTACTGCCACTAAATTTAATGATTTCTCCTATTTCACATAGTGAACAAGTATCTTAAGTGGTGTAATTGACCACATTTGGTCAATTATGTCAGGCAGTATCACTGGCCTGCTTGTAGTGGGTCATTGGGGTTGATTTACTAACCTTATAAACACACCACGAACATGTATACACCTCTGTAGTGTGTTCCCTCCCAGCATGATCTATGGGTGGAATCTAAACACCTTTGTAGTGTGTACACACCCAGCAGGTGTGTTGTGCAAAGCCAAGCATGAATTGCAAGGTGATGTTGTGTAAATTAGCTCTATGTTGTGTTGCTTGCGGTGATGAATGCAGGAATGTAAATGCATGAGCTAACCATTTTTGTCTAAACTGTGAAGCAGCATTATATATGCATCATGTGCATGATTTGGTGCGAGCGTGTGTTTAGGTTAGTAAATCACCCCCATTGTGTTTTAGTCAGTGGGTTGTCCGGATGTCTTTTCTCATGCTTGATGATGGATCTACCATGCCATACAATGTTATTAATGTTGGCTCTAAATTGTGAGACATTATTTGGGGATTTTTTTTAAATAAAGGACATTTTACAAAGTGTCTGTGTATATTTACTTTGTAGTTTTCTTTTATGAATGAGTAACCAGGGCTACTATGTACTCCTTACTCATTCACATTGGAGCAGAATTTTGGGAGCCACCTTATGTCAAAATCTCCCTCCTCACATTGGGGACTGAATGTGGAGATGAGGCCCTTGTCCTCATCATCATACCCTTCCCATGTTTAGGGCATGTGGCCTGATATGGTTTATCTCTCACAGCCCCTCCCTTTCCTAGCCAGCCAGGCTTCACGCCCGGATAATGTACTGATATGGTTTTAGGGGGGGCCATAATTTATTTTTTCTTTTGCCTAGTTTCCCCATTTAAATCCATACCAGGCCCTGATCTAGCATACGGGTATTAAATAGATTGGGAGGGGGGGGGGCACCGCATTGCTTTTTTGAGAAAATTAATTCCAGACACCCATCTAAAATAGTTTAAACATTTTGCAAGATTTTGGGGAAAGACAGTTTTCCCCCCTGAGATGTGCGCTGCCACATGTTCTAGGAGGCAAACCCAGAGTTCCAGTAAGTAAAGGGAGAAGGATTAATCTGCCCTTAGTAAAAATGGCCACTATGAGAATAGTGGGGAGGAAAAGAAGAATACATTATGCAAAGAATACAAAACCTGCAATTATCTATACGTATCTGTTTGTAGATTGCCATTACTAAATGTTTCTAAAGGTGCTTTTGTTTTTTTTAGGTAAGGGTGAAATTCCTCTTTAAGAAGTAAATCATTGTAATGCTGAGGAGATTTAGTTGCTACACAGGTGAAACTGAATACACAATTGAAGTAGAAGTATGAACACCGGATGCGTCTATTAACGAAAATGCAGCATAATCACACTAAGTGCATACACAATTCAGACACAGAATGTGCATTAATAACTAGTGTGCAATAAATAACTAGAAATGTGTAACACTTGCTAGTTTGAACACATAAAAACCTGAACATTTACCTATTGCAGTAAAATCTCCAGCACTAAGTAACAGCATTTCACTTGCTGAAATTGCACCCAGTTGACTTTTCTAGCTCCCAAATGATATCCCAAGATGAGGGCAACTTTAAAGGACTCATTAACACCATGCCAGTATGTTGCGGTAAGGTTAATGCATGTATGCCAACATGTTTGGTTATATCAGCATATTCATGTCCATAAGCTGCCAAAACGCCACACCTGACCAAAAATCACATCATCAGCATTTCTGGCTCACTTCCTGGGTCATAGCCCAGGACACAAACATAGGGGGACATCTAACTCAAAAACAGGACTTTCCCAAAAATGTAGGACAGTTGGCAAGTATAATATCGGTATAGAGAAGCATGTGCCTCACCCCCTCTTCTCATGTGACAGCAGTGATGTTTGGCCCAGCATTGTTAAAGGGAGAATATCCTTAGACCTGTATATCCAATAGCAGATTTTAATAAAGACAACATAGGTAGTAGCCCAGGGCCTAGAATACAGAGGAGGTCCATAGGGGTGCTGAAAAAAGTTTGGCGTTTAGATGCTGTTTAAAGTGAATTAATTTTAGCTTTGCAAGTCTTTAAAAAAAATTCAAAGGAGACCAGCAATAATGGCCTTCATATTGTTCTCAATAAAGATTTCTTTTGGGACAATTATAGGATTATCCACATTATATATGCTCATTTCCAGCACCTGGAAGCACTGGTTCAATATTATTTGTAGTATTGTGTGTATAATTTGAAAAATAAATTACTTCTGAAATAGGATCCAATTCAAAATTGAAGCACTGTGTTCCAAATCCAGCAGAAATGCTTTACAAATGCACGGCAGAATAAAAACACAGATGTCTATGTACACTGACCTTTATGCATGATCCAATTAAACTAGTAGGGGAGCTCATTAACTGAAAACAGCCTGGGGCCTAAGATACAATTAACCCACTGCTGTGTGTAAGCTCCAAGTACAGCAACTTAGAGCTTATACAAGGCTTCCTCTCTACAGGTTTGCTATAAGAGGATTGTGGAGGTTGGCATTAAGCATCGCATGGATCCTGCACTTTTTAAAAATTAGAAAGTAAAAAAAAAGCAAAAAATCAGCAGAACAAGTCTGGCAAATCATCATGCAGATTTGCCTGAACACCTGGTGGATTGATTTGTTCATCTCTAGTCGCAAGTGACCTGAGCTATAATAGGTACTGTAAGTAACAAAGCTACAATTTGACCCACAGTGTCACGCATACCAAACAGTAATGTTCTAAAAATGCAAGTCATCCTCACCTGTTGTCTGTGCAATGCAGTCTTATTGTAGAAATGAATTCCACTTGATCTTGTAGCTATGACTTTGCTTTGCTCTTTTACAATAATAGCTTTCTAAGGGTATTTTTTTTAAAGAAAGACTGTGCAAATGGTATACTTTTGTTTTTAAAAATGTCAGCATATAGTGGAAAATAATTTTTATATATTATGGTTTTGCAATCGCCATTTGTTTTGCTAAAAATTATCAATATCCTTTCCTTTAAAGCTGAAGTGTAGAGTATGCATATAAGACCTTTGACCCCCTTCCCCGTTTTGAGACCCAGTGATGCAATCACTGCATCTGTCTGCTACTCTTTGCTCTGGGCCAACACGCTCTCGTAATTGTCTCAACATTCTGCATTGGATCTTTTTAAAAAGATTTATATGAAAAAACACATTGTGGGATCTCTTTAGATGTGTGTGCTTCTTCCTGCTGGCTACTGGGTGCTGAAGAATTTAGCTGTAAAGCCTGCTGATTAGTTGAGTGGTTGCGGGCACATCTAAAGAGACGCAGATGTGTTCTTTCATATAAAAAATGAGAATAAAATGGTTGATGTCAAAGAAAGCAAATTGCTGTGATTGGGGGCTACGGACAGTATGGATCAGAGTGGGGGAAGTGATTGATGAATAATAGAGGTCATTCAGAGAGAAAACAAAGATTGGCTCAAGATACCTAATGCATCTTCAAAAGGTTATATTGTGGAGATGCCCGTTTACAGGGAATTGAGGGTAATCAGTTTCAGCACAGGAGAGGACTTGCTACAAGTGTGGGTAAAAAAAGTAAGGGTGGAGTTCAACTTTAACCGCTTCCAGTTCACCTGTTGTGGAAAAACGGACGGACGGAAAACTCACATGTGCGGGTTGCCGTAAATAGACGGCTTTTTTTTCTGCTCGCGCGTGCCCCATAGCGTGCGCGCACGGGCAGAAAAAACCCGTCCATTCTGAGGGGTCCTTACCGGCTGTTTGACATACAAACGATCGGTGGCTCTATAGCCGCCGATCGTTTGTATGTTGTGGCTGCGCGCCCCCCTCCTCCTCTTCCACTCCTGCTGCTGCCCCCCCCCCCCCCCCCCCACTTAGAGACCCCTAATGTCCCCATAAAGATGACCTAAGCTACGGCTAGATCCTCCGGCAGCTTAGTGAATAGACCCCTATGTTGTCTTTGTGCAGCAGGAATGTCTGCACAAGTAACATTAGCGTTATGTGCTCTTCATCCAGAGATTTCCATTTTTATGCTAGATAGACAGTGATAATGCTGATCACTACCTGCCAAAAGAGCTTGTAGCAACAATTTTAAATTTACAGACCATAGCCACAACTTGTAGAGTTTGTCTTGGATGCCATACAATATCAGCATAAGCAGCATCATGCCAGCATCAGTTTAAATGCATAAAAGGCCCTGTTCTACATGGCCCTTTTAAAGTGTTTATTATTAGAGTCTATGTTGGACTGAGAACATTTGACCTTGGCGGAAAACACTACCAAGTGGCCCTTTTATGATAAAGACAGATTTCTATGAGCTTAAAAAAAGGATACCATACAAAGCATGCCAAGTGTGTGTTCCTAATGAACATGGTTTATTAAAACAAATCATTTACACATCTTCCAGCATGCCTGAATGACGACCAGGTGTCTATGCCATGTCTACCTTTTGTCACTGACTGCAGGTCGCTCTTTGATTTATGCCTGAATGGTGAAGTATCTCCACTGGCCCGAGGGTAAAAAAATTTAAAATAGAGCTCCCCTTTGGTTAAGGGATGCAATAAATAGCACGGCACACTGTTCTCCCATTCCAATTATCCACTGTTTAGTATGAGTCTACTGGTCAAACAATCAGGATAGCAGGGGTAAATCAGCGCACATAAAAAATTGCTTGGTGCAAGGCAATGCAGCACTGAAGGAGCAATGAAGCAATGTAGGAGAACTCAGATGTATGCTATATTGTTCAAAAACTACAAATGTGTCCAAAATATCAGTGTTCTCTAGATGTTGTTGGAGCCATTAATACAATACAAAATGATTTACACATGAACCCAATGGTATTGTTACTAGCAATGCAGATTCCATCTGTTGTCCATGATTTACATTAGCCTTTCTCAAGCTATAAAGTGACTTGCAGAGCAGAAATGCTGGATTATTGCTACAGTATGATGGTTAGCATTGCTAACAGTGAAGAGCTTCTGCTACTTAACTGTCACAAAATAAATGTTACTCTGCTTGACTGTTCATCCTCCATCATGCAAGAGAAGAGCAGGGCTTAAATACAGTTATAGCATGAAAACCCATGTCTCTATCAATTATTACCTGAATTAAATTTTATTTACTTGATTTGTTTTCGACAAATCATACAAATTCCTCTTTGAGGAAATCCTAATTTTTGGGAAAACTCCAACTATTTCAAAATGTATATCAAATTTGTCACCCACTAAAATGTTTACATTAGCAATCTTGTCTGTTCCCATAATAGCCAATACTTTGATAAAGAAGAGGAATGAAGGATGTTTTATGCTTTTATTATTATGATTTATATTAATGTATTCCTTTTTTACTTAAGGTTGAATAAATAAAGGAGTTATGTGGGAATTGAGAAACAGTCTTTTTTGGTATTTTTTGGATATAAAATTTTGAACATATAAATATTTATTTATTTTTGCTTTTATGGTGTGTAGAGTCTAATATTCAAGTTTTTTTGTGTGGAGATGAATATTACCTGATTTACCAAGAGGGCAATAGACATATCTAGAAGAAAACAAGCAGCCCTGAAGCTGCTGAAGCTGAAGTAATGGATCTGCGGAATGATGATATGGAGATGAGGTGCATTTGCATTCTGCACTTCAGTGACTTCTCTGTTTCATGGATATTTTCTTTTCGTCTGCCTGCTTTTAACTGACACCCACCAAAATGATGGTTCCTGTACATTTAAAGAGCCTTTTTAGATAAATTATACATCTGGTTTAAAAAAAAAAAAGGAAAGATCCAGTATCAACAGACTGTAGACAGATTTGAGAGCTGTAATCTCTTACTATCCAGGGATTTAACTTTTTTTGTAATCCATATAGAAATTCATGAGCTTTACCCATAAGACCACAGCACAGGCTGTCAACACAAATATGACAATTGAAAGAATATTAGTGCATAAACACTTTGATCACAAAAACAAGATAGCTAACTGATGATCTTTTGTAAACCCCTGGGAAAATAACCTTAATTATTAGTAATAAACATGTTAAATAAATGATAAAAAGCTCAAACTGGTGCTTTGTAACTAAAGTACTGATAAATGGAAAATAATTGTGTGACTTTTTACATAAGACTTGTGGTTTATCCACCACTAACTGCGGTGAGCTTTGGACCAGGAACAGGGACAAAAGAAAAAGTGAGTTCACTGTAGAGTTACAAGCCTGAATTTTTATATTTGTGTAAGCAGTCCTTATCAGCAATTTAAACGTGATCCTTGTAGTACACTGATTATTGAGTTGGATGGTCAGCTACTGAGATTAAGTAACCAAGAATTTTTCTAAAAACCTCCCTGAAATAAATGAAGATGGCATCAGATTGTGTGGCAAATGCAGCAGCAGACTGGATGCAACTTTCAGCAAGGCTGATGACCCACTCAAGTACTGGATGCAAAGCATGATGACTGAAACCCTGGCCAGCAGATGAAGCTTCAAAGCAGTGTCTCTGTACAGTCATGTATTCAGGAAAGCATATTTTTGGTACCCTTCTAGAAGAAGCAATTAAATAAATGAACTGGTAAAAAGTTAGAATTACCTTATTTTTCATTTTTTTCAAGGATTTCATTTTTAAAGACTCACATTCCAGAATCTCATAGTTGCATAGTTAAATAGCTACATGTCCATCAAGTTCAACCTACAGAGATATGAGAAAAAAAAAGAAACGCCTAAACAGAACGCTATGCCCGCAATTACCACCTGTTGAACCAGAGGAAGGCGAAAAAAACCCCTATAAAGCATGGTTCAAGCATGGTTCAATTTTCTCCAGCAGGGGAAAAAATTCCTGATCCCATAACGCAATCTGATATTCCCTGGATCAAGAATCTCTGATGCTTAATATACCTATATGAACTCAATTTCCAGTGGTATTCTGTGCATTTAGGAATACATCCAGATTTTTTTTAAACAATTAACTGAGCTAGCTAGAACTAGCTCTTGGGGAGTCTATTCCACATTTTCACAGCTCTAACTGTGAAGATTCCTTTTCGTATGCAAAGGTTAAACCTCTTTTCCTCCAGATGCAAAGAGTGCCCCCTTGTCCTTTGCAGTGACCTTAAGTGAATAATTTTATCACCAAGCTCACTATATGGACCATTTATGTATTTATACATGGTCAGCATGTCCCCCATTAATTGCCACTTCTCCAGAGAGAACAAATTCAGGTCAGTTAATCTTTCCTCATAGCTGAGCTCCTTCATGCCTCTTATGAGTTTAGTCGCCCTTCTCTGTATTTTCTCCAGTTCCACAAAATCCTTTTTGTGAACTGGTGCCCAAAACTGAACTGCATATTCCAGATGAGGTCTTGTACAGGGGCAGGATTATGTCTCTATCTCTGGAGTCTATACCCCTTTTTAATACAAGAAAGTGTTTTGCTTGCTTTAGAAACTGCGGCTTGACATTGCATGCTATTACTCAGTCTACGATCTACCAGAACACCCAGATCTTTCTCCATCATTGACTCCCCCAAACATACTCCCCCTAGAGTGTATGACGCATGCATGTTTTTAGTCCCCAAGTGCATAACTTTACATTTATCAAAATTAAACCTCATTTGCCAAATAGGTGCCCAATCACACAGTGCATTCAGATCTGCTTGTAGGTTGGAGACATTCTGTAAGGACTGTATTCCACTACATAACTTGGTGTCATCTGCAAACATAGAAATAGTACTTTTAATCCCCAATTCTATGTCATTTATAAATAGATGAAACAATAAGGGACCCAGCACTGAACCTTGGGGGACACCACTATCAACCTCAGGCCATTCAGTGTATGAATTGTTGATCACCACTCTCTGAATACCATCTTTAAGCCAGTTATCTATCCAATTACAGATTGAATACTCGATAGGAGTTCGGGGTTTGGTTAGCTTATTCACAACCAGAAGAGCCTGCTCCAGCTATGCCAGCTTCTAGAGTACCGCAGCATGACTTTTGATACAGTTCAGGAGATAATTTTTATTTACATGGAGGAAAGTCAGAAAGTTCAATACAAAATCCAATCAATGCGATCATTTCTTTAGCCACTTTCCAAGCCAGGCCTTGTCTGAGCTATGTTGGTCTCCTCTGCAGTTCCTTGTGCATTGGCACTTGTGTTAAATCTTACTTACCAGCTTCAGATAACTCAATTGTGAACAGGCTGTGCAGATAATTCACTGATCCAAACAAGTGGAGTTTGAGAGAGGAAGTTCAGTGTAGCATACATTTACCCACTAACACCATCGATCCTGATATCTCTTATGAAGATCGATAGGGAAGGGGGTGGGGCCATAAAAGTAATTTTGTGTTGCCCCAAAAGGCAGTGGTTTCCTCTGCTTCTGGATCTGCTGATGAGTCCTTCTCTTAACCTACCCCAAGAAAGGGATCTTCTGCTTTAAGGCAAGCATCATCATCAAAACTTTGTCGATTGACTGCAACATTTAGCCTTATCGTCTTTGGTGGTATAAGCTCTCTTAAAGGCCTTTAAGGGCCTTTAAGAGGTAGCATTGAATGGAGGTAGCATTGAATGAAGATTGGGATGCCGATATGCCTTCTATAAGTAAGATTCTGAACTTCCAAAGAATAATATTCTTCAAGCCCATTAATGAAAAAAAATCCAAGAAACAAGAGAAACCACAGATAGTATAAAACCTCCCTCACATACTCAGCTGTCAGCTCCTCTCCTCCTCTGATTGGCAGCCAACCAGAAGAGCTGATAGCTGAGAATGTAATGGAGGGATTTAATTGGAAACTGTTGACAAGACCTACCAGAACTTTTTACTTATAAGGTCGCATCTGCGTTTTTACACTATCATCAGTTTCTTGCAATATTTATATTAATGGACTGGAGGTGTGCTTCAATGTAAACTGTGTATGACTTTTTACTTATAATTTTGCATTTCCCTTAGTGAGTCTCCACTTGAAGGGGGGCGCACACTAGGAGGTGGTGGAATATCACATGCACTATGATATATGGATTGACACCATATACACAGATTTATTAATCTCTAAGTATCTAAAAGTGATTAACATGCAAACTATTTAAATCCAACATTGTTGTACCACTGTGCATGCTTACCAAATGTGGAAAAATATCCACATCTGTCCACAGCCCTAAAAGTACAAGAGCAAGTAACAAGGGACGTACAGTGGTACCTCGGTTCACGGACGCTACTGTTCGCGAACAATTCGCGAACAGGAAGTTGGTCAAAATTTTGCCTCCGTTCGCAAACTCTGCATCGAGTGATGAACACGACCGCGGCCATCTTCCCTGCTCTGACACATGGTCGTGGCTTCCTGTACTCGAGATTGCGGTCACAGACAGGGCTGTGACACTTACTGTGACGCTTTTTTGTGTGCTTTGTAGCACAGTAATGTGCATTACTGTATTCAATCCAGCATGGCTCCCAAGAAAGTGCAGAGCAAGCATGGTGAGAAAAAGAAAGCGCAGAGCATTAATGAAGGTGACAAGAATGTGCAGAGTGTTAATGAAGGTGACAAGAATGCGCGGAGCGTTAATGAAGGTGGCAAGAATGTGCAGAGCGTTATTGAAGGTGACAAGAATGTGCAGAGTGTTATTGAAGGTGACAATAATGTGCAGAGCATTATTGAAGGTGACAAGAATGCGCAGAGTGTTAATGAAGGTGACAAGAATGTGCAGAGCGTTATTGAAGGTGACAAGAATGTGCAGAGCGTTATTGAAGGTGACAAGAATGTGCAGAGTGTTAATGAAGGTGACAAGAATGTGCAGCACAATAATGAAGGTAACAAGAAAGTACAGAGCAAAAATGGTAACAAGAAGGTTTTGAAGAAAATAACCATTGAATTGAAGAAGGAAATTATAGAAAAGCATGAGCGTGGTATTCGTGTGACTGATCTGGCCTCGGATAGCGAAGTCGACCATCTCGACTATTTTGAAGAATAAAGATGCCTTCAAAGTAGCTGATGTGGCAAAAGGAGTAGCGATGTTAGCCAAGCAGAGGACACAAGTACTGGAAGAGGTGAAAAAACTTCTGTTAGTGTGGTTGAATGAGAAACAGCTAGCAGGTGATAGTGTTAGTGAAGCTATTATCTGTGAAAAAGCCAGGAAATTGTTGCTGCAGCAAAACCCCTCCACAAGTTAATCTAGTAAAGAGTGGTTTGAAAAATTCCACAAGAGAAGTGGCATCCACAGTGTAATAAGTCATGGTGAGGCTTCCCGTTCTGACAGTAAAGTGTAACACCAGCCAAAACTTATTTAGCTTGGGATAGGAATTTTATCAGGGCAGGAGGTAAGTGCATATTCCCCAATGGACAGTGCAATACAAATAAAAACATTGCAGATATTCTAACCCTTTACCATTCTATCTAAAGTTAAAAAATAATGCCTGGATAGTTACTTTAAAGTATACTACGTTTGTATACATTTTTTATGTGTTCAGTCTCATCCAGTCCTGAGATTTACACAGCTCTGGCAGTCAGCACAGAGCCATCTGGCAGGGCAAGATATCTATTTTTTCATTCACTACAGTTCAGTAGTACCTACAGGTTTCCTCCTCACACATACCCTGTGACTAGACAGTGACATGAGCAGCAGCAGCCTCCCTGTCACTCTGCTGTCTCCTCTTATCAACATGCTCCTTGCACTGCAATAATACTGATTGGCTCTTCATGCTGCCCCCCCCCTTCTGTTAAATACACAATGGAAAGCATTTTTTTATATCTGTTCCATAAGCACAAAAAATACCTGTTGATCTTGTTAGAAATCTAGTGAGCTAATATCTTTCTGTGTTTCCTGCTTGTGCTGCACTCTTATCAGTCTGCATTGTTTCCAGCTCTTTCTGTACATTACAAAATACTTCCCTCTTATGTTATAGAAGAGAGCAATGAAGAGAAATAAGTGTTTGTATTCTTGCCTTGGGGACCCAATGCTGCTTCTCCACAGATACAGTACAGTTGTCACCCTAGAACAGAAAGTGTGTTCCTGGAAGGATCTGCAGGTGAAAATAAAGGGAAAAATGTGTGCCCCTGCACTGTCACATAGACCTGAACGTGGCTCACTTTTTCAGTGTCTAGCTATCAATTGATACAAAGTGATTGTTATTACTCGGTCACTAATTAAGTAAGGGGCTCAATTATTGGTCTCAAAAAGGGCCACCACTTGGGCAGCATTTAAAAAACAACAACCTACCTTTGGAAATCTGTATAACTCCTCCATATTCAAATGTTCTCCCTGAGTAAATCTTACAATGAGAATAATTAGTTGTCTGTATATGGTTGCTCTTAGGGAAGATGAGAGAGGGGAGTTATATACAACCCCAAGGCTAAAAAAGTTGGGACGCTGTATAAAATCTACATAAAAAAGAATGCAATGATTTGCAAATCTTATAAACCCACATTTTATTCACAACAGAAAATAGAAAACATAACAAATGTTTAAACTACTAAATATACAATTTAAAAAAAAAGGTAATTGTAGGTTGATGGCAGCAACAAATCTCAAAAAAGTTGGGACTGGGCAATAAAAACCTGGCAAAGTAAGTGGTACTAACAAGGAAGAGCATTTTGCAACTAATTAGGTTAATTGGCAGCAGGTCAGTAACATGACTGGGTATAAAAAGACCATCTTAGAGAGTCAGTGTGCCTCAGAAGTAAAGATGAGCAGAGGTTCACCAATCTTTTAAAAGCTGCATCCAAAAATTGTCGAACAATTTCAGAATAATGTTCCTCAACATAAAATTGCAAAGACTTTAAATATATCATCATCTACAGTACATAATACCCTCAAAAGATTCAGAGAATCTGGAGAAATCTCTGTGTGCAAGGGACAAGGCCGAAACACACTATGGATGCCATGATCTTCGGGCCCTCAGACGGCACTGCAATAAAAACAGGCATGATTCTGCATGGGCTCAGGATTACTTCTAAAAATCACTGTCTGTCAACACAGTTTGCCGTGCTATCCAAAAATGGCAGTTAAGATTCTATCATGCAAAGAAGAAGCTTTATCTGAATATGATCCAGAAATGCCTTCATCTTCTCTGGACCAAAGCTCATTTAAAATGCTATGTTGTAAAGTGGACAACTGTTCTGTGGTCAGAGTAATCAAAATTTGACATACTTTTTGGCAACCACGGGCTCCACATCCTAGAGACTAAAGAGGAGAGGGACTTTCCAATGTGCTATCAGTGCTCAGTTCAAAAGCCTGCATGGATGGTACGGGGATGCATTAGTGCATATGGAATAGTCAGCTTGCACATCTAGAAAGGCACCATCAATGCTGAAAGATACATATGGGGTTTAGAGCAGTACATGCTTCCATCCACATGAAGTATTTTTCAGGGAAGGCCTTGCATATTTCAGCAAGACAATGCTAAACCACATACTGCATCTATGACAACAGCGTAGCTTCGTAGTAGAAGAGTCCGGGTGCTTTACTGGCCAGCCTGCAGTCAAGACCTTTCACCAATCGAAAATGCTTGGGCATCTTGAAATGAAAAATACGACAAAGAAGACCCAGGACTGTTGAGCAGTTAGAATCCTATATCAGGGAAGAATGGGACAGCATTCCTCTTCCAAAACTTCAGCAACTGGCCTTCTTAGTACCCAGACGTTTACAGAGTGTTGTTAACAGTTGAGGGGATTCTACCCTGTGGTAAATATGGCCTTGTCCCAACTACTTTGAGACGTATTGCTGCCATCAATTTCAAAATGACTTTTTTTTTGCCTAAAATTGTGCATTTTCTCAGTTTAACCACCTCAGGGCCGGCCGTTGTAAAAAAAAAACAGCCGGCCGAGAGGTCTCTAGATCTGAACGGGCGTATGATGTGCCGATCGGTGTCCCCCCCTCCGTGGTCCCCCCTGCCGTTGTCCTGCTGATCCCGGGCTCCGCTGTGCCCGGTGCGAGCCCGGGATCAGCATGTCGCCTGTGTCACAGGGGATCAGAGGGAGATCGTTACACGAGCTCCCGCCGGTCCCCTCTCCTCTGCAAGAATGCAGAAGTGTTGTATAGTATATCACTTCTGCATTCTTGTGTCACTCTCCAGCTTCAGAAGCTGGAAAGAAGCTGATGTAGCAGATCTGTGCTTCATCGGCTTCTTTTGGGGGATCCTAGGTGACATTAGGGGTCTTGGAGACCCCTGATGTCTCCATAAAGAGGACCTGTCACACATTTTGCTATCACATAGGGGAGTTTAATTAGCCCCCGTATGTGATAGCAATAAAGTTTAGTGAAAAAAAAAGGAAAAAAATGTAAGTCCCCCCCCAAAAAAAAGTTTTAAGTTACACATAAAAAAGAATAAAAAAACAAAAAAAATGTTTAGAGTCCCCATACATACACGCATTCAAACATGCGTCGGAGGCGCATACGTGCAAAAAAGACGATTGCGGCGTCCATTACGCCGCACATGTTACATACATCGCCGCGAATGTCGGAGTGAGAGCAATAAGTTTAGGGCCATCAATCACTGATAACACTAAACTGATGAGCGGTAAAAGCTTTTAAAGTGTCACCTATTGCCAATTTTGGGTATGGTAGTTTTCTGCGATTTTGCGGGTGCGTGCAATTTTAAAGCTTGACATGTTTGGTGTCTATTTACCCGACACACGATCTTTTATATTTTACCCATAAAAAACTGGGTAACAATAAATGTTTAACATAATGTTAATAACATAATGTTAAAAAAACTTTTTTTTTTCAAAATTTTCTGTAATGTTTTCTGTAATTTAAATACCACCAAAATAAAGCTCTATCTGTCCCCAAAAAATGGTATAAAATTCATTTCAGTACAGCGTTGCATGACGGAATAAACGTCAGTCAAAATACCGCAGCGCTGAATACTGAGAAATGGCCTGGTCAGGAAGGGGGTCTAAACACCTGGTCTTGAAGTGGTTAAACATTTTATATGTTTTATATTTACTATTGTGAACAAAATATGGGTTTATGAGATTTGCAAATCATTGCATTCCATTTTAATGTAGATTTTAGACAGCACCCAGCTTTTTCCGAATTGGGGTTGTAAATGTATGGGTTTTGTTTCTACTAATGCTATAGTTAATATATTTATTATACTGTATGTAGAACACCATCTACTGGCAAAGAGAGATGATTCACATCTGCAGATGCCAGGTTTTATCTATTTATTGCATGACTCAGAATAGCGTGCAATGATGTGCAGAGGGGAAGAGGAGTCCAAAAACAAATCTTAAATGTTTTAATTTTACTGCATCTCAGGGACTGTTGGAGTCATGTGCATAGATTTTGTCCATAGCAGCCAGTCAGAATCCTTTATTTATTTACAGTTCAGGGCTACAGAAATTGCAGTTGGACAATGGTTGGTTTCCATAGGCAAGACATTTTCTTGGTAGAACACTTTCTAATAAAAGTCAGGAAAAAAACAGAGCCAACCCATGACCCATGTTAACCCATGTTAAATCTAAAGCCACAGTGTTGCCTCTGCAAACAACATTCAGCTTCATCCATCTGCAGCTTTAACATGAGAACACAGATGATTTATAAAATATTGCTTTTCTACTCCCGCGTAATATATCTCACAGAGGCACTAATAGAATTGGATACAAATGCCTATAAAAAATAAAGTAATAATGTGGTAATAAATTTTAAAATTCCCTAGATCTAATATATTTGATAAAGATTGCACAAAGGAGATATTGGCATTACGTTTTCTTTCTGCGCATTACTGCACTTTCTCGAGACAGAAATCACTGAAAAACACTGACAGATAACTTTTCTCTAAAAAACTATCATGAATCCCTGTCAGGCTGTGTTATACTGCAGTGCTAAACTGCATCCCAAGAGAGTTACCTGCTGACTCCCATCATCTTTTCAACCCTTAATCTGCAGAATCCTATATGTCAGTCACCATCAAACTCAGACACTTATTACTAAGAGATACAGAGAACCGTTGTTAGAGGGCTGACTACAAAGAGAGAATGACAATAGGCTGAAATATGCTGCATGAATTTTAGATGGACAATGGCTAATCTTCAAAATGACAAAATATAAGAGTAGCTTCTTCATTGGGAAGCATTTTATAGAAGCTATAGATCTTCCACAGTTGTTCATTAGAAATGGACAGGATGGGTCCTTTGATCTAATGTTCAGCTCATAATTAGTGATGAGCCGAACACCCCCGTAACTCGAACTTTCGAACATGGAAAAAGTTCTAACTCGAACTTAGAACTCAATGCAAGTCTATGGGGGTAGAACTCAGACATTTAAATGTCCCCATACAGACTTCTGTATGTATATACTGTATATGTATACATATATATATATATATAGTGTGCTGCAGGGACTTAGCTGTAAGACATGATTGGGCAGAGTCATCGTGACTCTGCAGAATCATGGCTCTACATTTGTACTGAGCCCTGATTGGCGCAGTCTTGCACCTGACCTGCGGTCAGGTGCAGGACTGTAGCCAATTACCGTTTTCGGACGGCGCAGTGCATTGTGGGATGTGCCGGGGTCGAACAGACCGCGGACATCCCATAATGTTCTGCGTTCGGCGAACGCTAGAACATGCAATGTTCGAGTCGAACCTATGGTCGACTCGAACATGCAGCCCATCCTTACTCATAATCAGCAATAAATCTAGGACAGCATAGTTTACAAGTCATATGTACTATTCAGGTACTATTCCTTTTTAATGTTAGTAAACATATTTTACTTGCCTTTTAAAGGAAATAGCCATGAAAGAAATATAAAAGCTGTCATTGGTGACTTCTCCTTCAGGAAATTATAGTTTCTTGGCTGCCATGATGACCTTTTAGGTTCAGTATTTTAAATAACTGATAGGAAACAAGTGTACATATAAGGACTTCTAGGTACTTTGACTCTTGATCTGCATATTTGTTCCGCTAATAGGTTAGGTAAACAACTAGGCAACTTGCAAGGAGGATAGTAGATAGATAGATAGATAGATATAACCTGTGATACAAATTAAATAATTAAAATAGACATATTTTGCAGTATATCATACAGTTACCAAAAAAAGTATATGTATACTGTGTATGTTTAATATATATATATCGTATTTTTCGCTCCATAAGACGCACTTTTTTCCCCCCAAAAGGAGGGGGTAAAAGTGCCTGCGTCTTATGGAGCGAATCCCGACGCCCGAGACATGCAGTTTCGGGCGCCGGGCGAGTAGTAG
>NW_017306427.1:233813-245058 GCF_000935625.1 Nanorana parkeri
AGTTGTTTTTTCACCTACACATGGTGAGGAGCTCCATGGTTAATGACTGATATGGAGGAAACAAACTTGTTTGTGAAAAGGCTGACTGCTAACAGAACACTAAAAAAATGTGTTGCCTGTTTTCTTCGGGGAACCCATCAGGGGATGCCTTGTTAGTCAGCAACTGACTCGAGTTTATTTAATGGCTCCGAAAAGCATATGTTTTGTTTTTGGTAAATGCTATGGTTTTGCTGTAACTATGTTTATGTACTGTCTTGCTGAGGAAAGTGCAGGACAAAGCTGCTTGGACTATTCCTGGGTTTTGCATGTATGGTTTACCACTGCCAATACCAGTTGAGTCTGTCCCTCTTACAAAATATACATATGATAGAGGCGTAACTAGAACCTTCAGGGCCCCGGTGCAAGAAACCATGAAGGGCCCCCCCAACCCCCCGCCGCTTGGCACTGTGTGGCTAACAGGACATCTGCCGAGGTCCCCAGCAAGCACGGGACCTCAGGCAACCGCTTCAGTTTAAAAATGTAGTGTCAGTGTTCTGTCGAGAACGCCAACCCAGTATTTGCATTTGCGCACAGGCGGGATTAATGAGGAAACCGGCATTTATTTACAAAGTATTCGTTTGTAATTGTTAAGTGTGACCGTTAATAATATGCTGTCCATGGCAGTAAATGATGGATGGCATATTATTAACGGTCAGAATGAACAATTTAAATGAAATGCTCTGTAAATAAATGCCGGTTCCCTCATTAATACTGGTCTGCACGCAAGCGCAGATGCTGAGGTCGGCAAATTCGACTACGTCGGCGTTCTCGACAGAACACCGGTATCTGCATTTAGTATCGGGGCATTTTCACGAGTATGAGTACTCGTGAAAATGCCCAGTATTGGCACTGCTGCATACCTACTTAAAAATACAATGCATTGCATTCATTTGTACAGGCTGCTGGCGCTGGCTGTAGTTATACACCCAGGCACGAAAATGTGTTACTTCTTGATGGTGTATCACCTACTGCAACCATGTAAATGAGTGCTGAAGTACCATGCTAATTTTTTTAATCACTCTTATTTTTTTGTCAGTAAAGTCAGGCAGTTTACTTGTTGTAGTTATAGTTATCTTTTACATAGTTTTTATACTGCCTAAATATTGATTGGTTAGTTTTCAATAGCACTTTCTATGAAATTCCTGTTGTCAGTAGAAATAGCACTCTGTCACTAATTTTTTTTGTTTTACATTTTGCTAGTAAAAAGTGGTGGGGGTAGACAAATTTGGACTAGTGAGTGAAGCCACCAAGAGATCTATTGAATCTCTAAAGGGGTAACGAGTCTTAGTGGCTGGGTTTTCTAAGGGAGTTACTAATTGCAGTTTTATGGGAGAGTTTCAACAGAGGTTACTGTGACACAAAACTTACATGACACCTCATCTGCAGTTTGTTAGAAGCCAAGTGTGAGACCAGAACTGAACTTTTTGACCATCAGACTAAACATTATATTTGCTGTTAGCCAAACACTGCAGATCATCTTCCACACTACTTAAAGTTTGGGAGTGGCAGCATCATTGAGCAGATGCTTCTCTATAGCAGACACTGAAATGCTGGTGAAATTAGAGGGTAGCTTATATGTGGCATGTTTTTGTGCTCGGAGCACACCCAATCGCACACCCCCAATACCATGACCAAGCTGTCACCAACAACTCCCAGTCTCTGACAAATGATTGAGAGCAAGGACGACCGACCCCTAAACAGGTGATCACCGTGAAATCCAATTACATTGATCACTACTTTTAGAACCCCTGTACTGCTTTTCCTTGGTAGAGAATTTCTGTACAAAAAAGTCTTAAAAATAAAGATAAAATAGTTAAATCAGGGCTTGATCTAAGTTAGCATTACTGTCAGCATTTCCATTAATGTCAGCGTTGGAGTCAGTGGGGAGAATTTATTAACTTGTTTGCGAAAACATTTTTAGGCGCAGTGCAAAGACCAAATTGTCATGCTAACTAACCTTTTTTAAAGTTCTTTATGTTTGCAATTAACTGCACATGTTTTTTGAAATTTCGCATATGTCAACTGAGTGGTATTTACGTCTAGTATTTGCGACAGTAAAAGATCTCCAAACTATCGCACATCCTAGAAAAGCTCCTGAGCACTTTTTAAAGTATTGTAAAGATAATTCACCTTCACTTCCTCAAGTCAGCTAAGTGCCTCAGTACTCTTCAGCTGTCATCCAGGAGGTTCCCAGCAAGCTTGCAACAGTTTAGAGACAGTTTAGAGATCAGGACAATTTTAAGACAATTTTCCTCATAAAGGCACTTAAGAATGAAACATAAACCTCTATAGGTTGAACTCAATGGACTTGTGTCTTTTTTCAACCTGACTAACTATGTAACTATTTAATAAATCTAGTAGAAAGGCATCATGACACACTCACAAGTCAGCATGTAAAACAACTTGTCTCACCACTAAGGTTAATAACAGAGGTTTGGATACACGTCTTCTGCAGAAAATGTGAAAGCCGCACAGCCGCGCCAAGGCACCTCTTGTAGTGCGGTCCTAACTCTAAACAATGTGAGTCTCCATCTTGGAGCACATGGGGGCAGAAGATTTCAAATTGGGTGCAGGTTTGTCAGGAGGAAGCCCAACCTCCTTAAAGGCATAGGAACACACAAGGGATCCCGCACATCCCAATCCCAGCTGAGAACCCCCATGTGTCACTGCACCAAATCGGTCAAGCAAAACAAATGACAAACGCACTCAACAATTTGTCACCAACTATACATAGTTGGTGACAAATTGTTGAGTGCGTTTGTCATTTGTTTTGCTTATTTAATAAATCTGTCGCTATATACACTTGAAATCAGGGCTACGACAGTTTAAAAGACACTGATGATGCGACAACATTGATAAATTCCCCCCAGAAGGTTTTATATTGTCAGTGGTATTGTTATTGTCAGTGTATTAGATAGGATTAGAAAAAAGCAATATGTACACTGTTGTTTCTGGACCATATAGATTCAGACAACAAATAATGCATGCATATTTATATTATAATAAAGACGAGGTCTGTCCAGAAAAAGTCCTGTCATTATTAATATTTTACGAGCACAGTTTGCACAACATCAGTGTAACCTGGCAGACAAGGAGAGTGAACTGGATTGCGCATGTGTGACAATTTCACTGTACTAGCCAGTGGGGGCACTAGACACTGTTGAAAGAGCATGTGTTCTGTGTTGCTGTCACATTCAAAATAAGTCAGTTGAGCAATGAATCTGCATCAAATTTTGTGTTGAGCTTGAACATTCCTCCACGAAAACTATTCGGATGATTCAAAAGGCTATCAGGGACGATGCAATGAGTGCAGTGCAAATAAAAGTGTGGCTCAAATGCTTCAAAGGTGGTCAAGAATCTGTTTAAAGTGATACATGTTCTGGAAGGCCTGCAACAAGCAGAACACCTGAGAATGTTGAATGTGTACGGGCTGCAATCAACAAAGATCGGCAACTGACAGTGCGAGAATTAGAAGCTGATCTGGGGATTCCAAAAACTACTGCCTGAGATTTTGATGCAGGATCTTGGCATGAAATGTGTCATTTTAAAATTAATTTCATGGCTTGTGCTACCAGAACAGAAGGAACATTGTGCTGCAGTTGCTAATGACTTACTTCAAACCACTACCAATGAACCAGATTTCCTCAAGAAGGTCATAACCCGATGATGAATCGTGGGTCTATGTAAGGAGTTCCGGGGACGTCGGGCGGTGAGAGTGCGTTCCACTGTGGAACGCACCAGAAGGAGGATCGCCGCAGTCACGCCCCCTCACTGAGAAGCCGGCCGATGCGTTCCACCCTGGAACGCGGAAGAGGCGAGACGCCACTCCTTGGTTTCCCGCGTCTACGGGCTATTTAAACTCGGTCGCCGGGTTAGCAAGGCGTTCCAATATTGCGGATCGAACGCCCTGCTAAACCTGTACCCGAACCTGTATTCCGCAGTTCCCTCGACCCCATCCTACTCCCGAACCCTATCCTACCTGTGGATACAAGCTTACCTCAGGACCTGTCTACACCCGGACATCATCCTACACTAGGACATCTGTCTACCTCAGGACATCACCACACCACGCCAGCCTGCAGGCAGGATTCTCACCTGTACCTACTTATCGGCAAAACCGCAAGTACTCTGCAGCAATCTCTGCAGTCCTCTAGAAACGTGTCCCCATATGGGAGAGACTGTATCAAGGTACTATAGATTGTTCAGATTGTTTGCTTGTCCCTGGGACGAGGGAGTTTGAAGGGACTAATAACGGACTACCGCATATTATCATTTACGCTAAACGCTACATAATCAGTTCTCCTTTAGTTACATTTTGCATGCCTCATTCACAGAGTGGTCTATGACGTAATAGCTACTACTGTGACGCATAGATTAATGAACGGCCTATGATGCGAGGACCTCTAACTCACTGTTAGATTGTGAGAGACGCCAGAGGTCCAAGACTGAGCTGCCGTTCCACCTCTCACCCTGAGGTTAAATCTTCCTAACTCCGCCGCTGAGATCCTGAATACATAACCCCAGCTAACCGGGCGTTACAGTCCACGTTTATGATCTGGAAACGAAGGCCCAGTCATCCCAATGAAAGTCGCTTGATTCTCCACGCCCGAACAAGCACAGCAAATTCGCAGCAAGATCAAGACCATGTTAACTGTGTTTTTTGATTGGGAAGGTGTTGTCCATCATGAGTATTCTCCTCCCGGCCGAATAATTAATAAGGAGTACTACCTTCATCGGTTGAGAAATGCAATACAACAACAACGAAGTGGACTGAGGCGTCATTGTCCTATGTACAATGTTTCTTGTATCTTCTTCAATTAATGTCTCTATTTTTCAGATTACATGGCTGGATACTTTCACAGACCTTTGATTGTAAAAAAAAAAAAAAAAGGAGTATTGCAGTATGCAATGATACCTTTCTTATTGGACTGACATAATATTTAAAAGACAAGCTTTCAAGTGTTTGTCTTTTAAATATTATGTCAGTCCAATAAGAAAGGTATCCTTGCATTTTATTGCAATTATCAGGTATCATTAACTACGTTACTACACGCAGACCGTGACAATATATATATATATACATATATACAGTATATAAGCAAATGAGGAGTGATTCTTCCTTTCCCCTCATTGCATGCGTAGTTAATTACAGCTGTAGAAATGTTTAAAGGCAATAATGCTCTGTTGTGTTCTCTCCTTTGAGATGCTCTGTAACAATAGCATCATCAGTCCATCTTTATTTTTTCTATTATTGGTATTTATATAGCACCAACAATTTACGCAGCACTTACACAGTGCACATTCAGTCTTGCATTAAATGTTTATTTTTGTTAACAGTAAAAGTTTTAAACATCCCCTTAAAAACATGTAGATGTACAAAATTATAAATACAAAACACCTAAAACCACTATAGGTTGCCAATATAACAGAAAAATTATTATTTTTCAATCTTTGCATTCAAACTGTATGGCATCCTATTTGGTATAGACTTTAATTGCTGTAACCTCTATTGCTTTTATTAATATTTCCTTAAAGACAATCAGCATAAATTAACCCCTTCGTGACTGACGTTGCCAGCATTGGGGCTGTTTAAATAGACTCCCGGCGACTTTTGCCGCCGGGACTCTGTTTAAACTTGTAGAGCCGACTGTCGGTGTCCCGACTGTGTCCCGAAGAAGGGGCCGCCCCACCCCGCCGGACACCGCCACCGTGCTTCCCGGGCTCCGTTGCCCCTCCTACGGGCCCGGGACCGGCTTCCTTGGTGTCCGCGGGGAGCTGGGGAGGAGGTCGATGAACTTCCGTTCATCGATCCCCTCCCCTTTCTATGGGACCGGGAGCGACGCAGATTGCATCACGTCCGGTCCCTGGGCTGTCAGTTCTGGGCTCCTGCAGCCCAACTATAAGCTATTGAAGTGCGATCTGCACTTCAATAGCTTATTTCCAGTGTAAAGGTGACACTGGGGGTCTTTTGGACCCCCAGAATCACCTTAAAGAGTACCTGTTACCACCATCTGCCATCACATGGGGGGGCTTGTAAGCCCCCTCCATGTGATAGCAGTCAAAGTAAAGTAAAGTTAAAAAAAACTGTTTTTAAAATTAAAATAAAATAAATCTAATAATAATAATAAAACAAAATTAAAAGTGCCCCGCCCCCACGAACACGCACGTCGCCACGTAAACACGCGTCGGGTGCGCCTACGTATGAAAACTACGAACGCGCTACACATGTTGGGTATCGCCGCGCACGCCAGAGTGAGAGCAATAATTCTAGGGCCCGCATTTTGGGGTATCTCTAAATTTATGACCTGTGGGGGCTTTTAAAGCGTCTTCTGTGGACTTTTTGGGGTACTGCAGTTTTTCGCCGTTTCACGGACGCACGCAATTTGTAAACTGGGCATGTTGGGTATTGTTTTACTCGTAACCTCAGCTTTTATATTTCATTTTAAAAAAATTTATTTTGTTGTGTTTTGGGGCATTTAATTAAGTTTATCACAAAATTTTGGGGTTTAATAAGGAGTTTTGCTAATATTGGGCAACATAAAAATTTGTAACTACCACCATTATATTGTATAGGGTCTTGGCATTCAGAAAATATATAATGTGTGGGGGTTTTAAGTAATTTTCAGGCCCAAAATGTGGAATATAATATGGGTGCAAAAAAAATGAAAAAAAGGCCTCAGTCATGAAGGGGTTAATATCCTTTTAATCCAAATTCCAATCTCTTGCCATCTCTTTTCAGCTTATGCATGGTAATGAAATATAAAAATATAAGACATTAGGAAATAGTTACAGGATTGCAATTCAATGATAAGATTTATGGATTCTGCTGTGTGAATTAAAGACTTGCTACTTATAATCCACAATGTAAAGATTACCATGACATCAATTTGCACAGTCCACATGCAAAGAAAAAATTAGGGCATAATAGCTCCGGAAAAAACAGGGTCATTACAGAGTTATACATGCTCAGCTAGTGTGCCTAATGATGTGCTTCCCAAGAAAGGAGATAAATACTCCAATCATTGAACTGAAGAGCTTAGCCATTTCATGTTCAGGTGTTCAGTCACTTGTTTATTTTATGCCATTGTTATTTTGAGGATTTTAAGGGCTTAGTTTATTTTTCATCTCCAAAAATCCCCCCTGCTTTTCATTATCCCCAGCACATTGCAAAGTATTGTTCATGTGTTAAAAAAAGCTGCCCCATTCCCAATGCATACCTGTAGGGTCTGCATAAACGTCTAGGTGAACGACCCCCCTCCACCCTGGCTATATGGTAGGATGGGCAGGATGTCAGAAGTTCACTCTGCTGCTAGAGGAAGCACACTGTGCTGAGGATGATGGAAAACATGGAAAATGTGCAGAAAGGTGAACTAACTGTTTAAAAATACACTTTTAAAACTATTTTCTGATGTTTTCTTTATGTATGTATTCCAAAAGCCATCTTAGCCTTGTTTACATATATAAATAATCATTTATTACATGTTACTGTAGCAAGGTCTCATTTTTTGACATGTTTGCAGCTGTATGAATTGTTTCTAGGCAAAAGAAAATATATTTTTGTGAAAACTTGACAACATTTTTTTTTGGGGTAAAATTTGGTAATGCTAGAGAAAAAGAAAAGGTTTTTATTCCTACATAGACTTTACTGCTGCTCAAGGCCACAACAATCAAATGAATGTTTATGGCAGGTGTCATCAGTAGCCTTGAAGCGAGCATGAAAAAAAGAATTTATATTGTCATGTGGTTATATTATTGAGGATGATAATTAGCACATGTAGACTTTGCGGTAGAGCTAACTCATCTATTGCACAAAAGGTATTCGATGGCCTGTCAGTGTCCTGCTGAAACAAACAACTATTGGCCTTTTTCAAAAATGAGTACTTAATTTTAAAGGACCACTATCACCAAAACAAATGACACAATTGTATGCATTGGATACATGACTTGATGGCAGTGGGGAAGGTAGCCATTCTGTCAGCTAGGGCAAAGGCTCAGAGTTGCTACACACCCAGTGGCACCCCTCCTAAATCGGCACACGGTGCACATGCCACCCCCCAGCCTCCCCACCAGCAGCGGCCCTGTATCATGGTATTCAGTATATGAATTACTTTTTTAATTTCACAAAAGGGTAGAGCCCTAAAAGCTTGTCCTGAAAATGTATTTTTGCAAATAGAAACATATCTTAGACAGAAAACAACTGCTATTTCAAGAGCTGTGAGAAATTCAAACCCTTCCCTGAAAACAACCACATATAGAATGGTGGTTAGTGAAGATGCTGTCTATTTACAATTTATTTTGTACACATATAATATATTGAAGCTCAATTAATGTGCTGATGGGTGTAGATCACTGTAAACCTCTCTCTTAGTAACTGAAAAAAGATGAATATTTTCCTCGAGAACCTATTTTAAAGCTAAGGAATGGGGGAGCAAAGTCATATGAAAAAAATCCAGATAAAACTGCATCATTCAATAAAAAACACATACAGCCATCCTTCTGAACACATTTATTTTCCTTAAAGATTAAATGTTTCAGATTTGACAGGTTTGATCAATAAGGCTGATATATTAACTTACTTATGATATTACAATTCCTTTTATAGCCAGTTTTCTCTCCTTGGAAAGCAAACTGATATTCTCGTACAGCTCACTGTAGTGGGTTTGGAAACAATAATGCTATTAACTAGGAAATGACTTGTCAGAGGTGAAACTGTACATTATTATAAGGTAATTAAGTCCATCTTTTTGACAATAATTTGAGTTCATGCATTTGAAATATTGGAATTGATTTATGAAAACTAAGCCAAAGCACAATAAAACTAAAGTAAAGCATTTATCAGTAGAAACAAGATGTCACCTTCAACATGACTCTCTGGACTTCGTAAAGCAGCTAATTTTTATCAAAAATTTGTCATGACACCAAAAAAAAAAAAAGGAAATAAGAACTATAAGCATACAAGTTATTGGTCATAAAAAGGGTATGGGAATCCGGGTACTGCCCTGGGGGACATGAATCAATGAAAAAAAAACTTTACAAAAATAAGCTTTTTAAAGAAGCAGTGATTTTAACATTGCTTAAAGTGAAACAATAAAAATGAAAAATTCCTTGCCTGGGGGGTCCGCTTAAACTGCCTGTAAAGTGGCACATCCGAACCTGCTGCAGCAAAAATGGCATTTATAAAGAAAAAAAAATGCAGTTCCCCGTCCCAAACAATACCAGACTCTTTAGGTCTGATAGGAAAGTTAGGAGGGACTCCATTTAAAAAAAAGAAAAAAAGCGTGGAGTTCCCCCCAAAAGTAATACCAGATCCTTTAGGTCTGGTAGGAATTTTAAGAAGGAACCCCACCCCCAAAAATGGCGAAAAAAAGATGTGAGGTCCCCCCTAAAATTCCCAAATTCCAAACCAGACCCTTGATCTGAGCACAGGCCTGGCAGGGCAGGAAAGGGGGGGACAAGTGAGAGCCCCAGCCTCCCTGCCATATCAGTATTTATCAGTAAATAAAAAAAGTATATCAGTAAATAAAAAATAAAACAAGAAAAAATAAATAGAGCTAAATTTTAAAAAACCTGACGCCTGCTGACCCATCCGCTCCCGATAAATTACTGCCGCAGAATGGCATTCTGACAGATGCCGGCAAAATATAAACAATAGGGCGGAGCTAGCGGTGACAGCTAGCTAGCTCCGCCCAACTGTTTACATTTGTACGGCACCTGACAGGTGAGCCATGATTGGGCAAAGTCATCATTACTTAGCCCAATCATGGCTCTTCAGTGCACTGTGCCGTGATTGGGCAAAGTCTTGCACCATACCTGTGGCCAGGTGCAAGGCTTTACCGAATCGGGGCTTCACAAGGCACTGTGCAGAACAGTCCGCTAAATGCCCTGATAGTTCGGGTGTTCTCCGAACACACGAACCAGCGATGTTCGAGTCGAACTGTTCTTCGACTTGAAGATCGAGCCCCTCACTATGTATCAGTATCAAAAATACATTTCTGGTACTTTCAATGTGTTTAAGTATACTGCTAAGGGCAGTATTAAAATGATTATAGATATATTATTGTGCATTAATTGGGGTTGATTTATTAAATTTGTAATTATTTGTAATTCATATATTAAAAAAAGAATTAATACTTACTGAATTTAAAAAGAGTGCTTCATGGAATGCTGCCATGCAAGTCCTGTGTAATGTGATTTTGCACTATTCTGTCATTTTCTTGTAGATATCTAATTTGTCCTATGTGGTCCCAAACCTCCCAGAAATATTCTTTAAAGCTGGTAATTAGGAAGGCCATGGAAGGCATTTGACTTTATACTGTTCATGGAACAACTCCAGAATTTCTTTTCCAGGGTGTATGAAAACTCATTATTATCTTGGAATAAGGGAACAGTGTTTGTCCCAAAGCTCTCATACTCCTTGGGTTTTATACAGCCTGTGGCTTTTCCCAACTGTACACCTCTCTGAATGAGGAAAACATTATTTATCAGAGCTTGGCCATTTTTACATTGTTTTGAGGTTCAGGTATTGTCCTCTTTGTGGCAGATTATAGACTCACTTCACAAAGCTTACACACCAGGATAAGGATACTAATTTTCAAAAAAGTGACAGTTACTATCAGCTCAGTTCAATGGGATTTGGAAACTGCAGTCACATGATTAAAAAAATATCCTTTGCCTAGTGATAAAGCTTTATGAAATTATCCGAATGTGTATTTTTTTACAATTTTGTAGTAATTTTGGAGGATGTTTGTATAGCATAGAACAGTTATCCTGTTCAGTATCTACCACTATCACATGTTGAGATTTAAATTTAGAATGTTGATCTTCTTTGCAAATGCAGTTTTTCTGGATTGGCATATGCTGTCATTCTTTTTGAGATGGTTCTATTTGAAACATTAAATAATTAAGTAATGTTTGGCAAATGCATCTGAGGATTAGGCAATATTTAGACTTTTGGGAACTCTGTTAGTTGCAATTTGTTGTTTATAAAAATTCACATATTAACGTGCTAATTGATATACTTTTTTCTTTCTGGCACATACTTCCCTTCTTCCATTGTTTTTATTGTTTAAAGAAAGAGAGACGTAACACAAAAAACTGTGAATTTTCAAAAATGGTTTGTGTCACATTTCAATATGTATGTTATACACAAATAAACATTTCATATGATACATTGTTATAAATGAGCTTGGGTTTGTATATATATATA
>NW_017306427.1:245071-247437 GCF_000935625.1 Nanorana parkeri
ATATATATATATATATATATATCCCCTGATGTAAATCCAGTGTGTTTATACTTTTGACTATATAACATTTTATATTTTGTGGGAATGGGTAACAAAGGGTAAGGAGGATATCCAGATATCCAGATATCCAGGAACCCACTTAATATAAAGGAAGCTTCCAGATTCAGATAAGTCCCCTTGGAAAACTCCCACATTCCTTCTGATGGACAGGATGTGGGGGTTAGGCCCTTGTCCCCATTGATATGGGGACAAGGTGCCTTGCAAAGGGAGAGGCTTTTCCATTGTTCTTTGCAAGGTAGGTACCCTCCCAATGTTAAAAGCATGGGGCCTGATATAGTTCAGCAGAGGGAACATCCTCATCGTCTTTCCTTTTCCTGGCAACCCAGACTGCATATGTGCATAGGGATCGGCTTTGAATGTTAGGGGAAACCTTACATAATTTTTTTTCTGTTTTGGTTTCAGTGTACTTTTCCTTTACAAAAATAAAGGAGGCACCAGGTCCCCCTTAAATGCTAAGGCTACTGTCTGGCATATGAGCTGGTCTGGTTCAGTGAGAAGGGGGTGGCTGTTTGCTGCCCTCCCTTTACTGGCTACCTACACTGCCCCCCAGAAAAATGAGCAAAGAAAACAGCCCTTGTTACTCATTCCCAAAAGAATATAAAAAGTAAATAGCTCTAAATCCAAGGGGGTAGCCATATGCTTCCATTCCACAATGCCTTTCCAACTCCTGCAGGTTGAACGGGACCCCAATGGGAGGTACCTCTTCCTGAAAGGGACCCTCTTCCACAAGACCTTCACGTTTGTTAATGTCTACTTGCCTAATCAATCCCCATTGCCTGCCTTCCTGTCCATACTCCGCCGGCTGGAGACGTTTGCGGAGGGCTATATGGTAGTGGGCGGTGACCTTAATTTTCCCATGGATCCCCGATTAGACTCTTCCTCGGGGAGATCCGCTGTTTCTCTGTCACAACTGAATCGGCTTTGGGCCCTTCTGCATCGTCTCCAGCTGGTGGACATATGGCGGATACTAAACCCTTCCGTGCGGGACTACACCTTTTACTCCTTCCCCCACTGCTCTCATAGTTGTATTGACTACTTCTTGACTTCCCATCATCTCCTCTCGTGGAATCCCCACGCAACGATTGATTCCCAGGTGTCGGATCACTACCCTGTCTCCCTGGCTCTTTGTCTCCCAGGACAACCCCCCCGTTCTTACACGTGGCGCCTCAATGAAACCCTGCTACGTGATCCCGTAACGGTAGATGCTGTCAAGTCCGCGATCGCTACCTTCATTGCCACGCATGCCGTAGATACTACCGCCGAGGCGGTTAAGTGGGAAGCCTTTAAATGCCTGCTCAGGGGTGTTCTCATTTCTCATGCCACTCGCATGAAAAAGGAGCACTCAAAAGATATCGCTACACTGTTGGGCGACATTCACATGTTAGAACTTCAGCATAAGTCTGCACGCGCTACCTCCGTCTTGCTGGAATTAGAGCAGAAACGTTCTCAGCTTCGATCCCTCCTAGATCTAAGCTCCCTTAAGTATAGGGAGTCTCTACGCAGATCCCTATATGAGCATGGAGATAAGTGTGGTCGTCTGTTGGCTCGCTCCATACGGACACAGCTTACACGCACATACGTCCCTAAAATACAGACGAAAGATGCTCGGGTGGTTCACAGTACTGATCAGATAGCGCAAGCGTTCCAAACCTACTATGCCGACTTGTACAACCTGCCTGCCTCAGGGGCTTCCTCTCCGACCTCGGACCCCCCGGAGCGAGTGACCTCATATATAGCTTCCACCCCACTCCCGACCATTCCAGCTGCTGCGGTGGCCCTCCTGAGGGAACCTTTCTCCCTCGAGGAGGTTACGGGTGCTATCAAGGGACTTCCCTCTGGGAAAAGCCCCGGGCCAGATGGTTTTACTGGTGCCTTCTATAAATATTTTCAGGACCTCGTAGCCCCCCTGCTCCACAACACCTTTAATGCCATCTCAGCGGACTGCCCTTTCACCCGCCAGTCGCAGGAAGCACATATCACCATCATCCCTAAAGCAGACAAGGACTTGACACTCTGTTCTAGTTACCGCCCGATCTCCCTTATCAACGTGGACCTTAAGCTTTACGCTAAACTCCTGGCTAACCGCCTAGGCAACTACGTTCCGTCCCTTATCCACATGGATCAGGTGGGCTTTGTACCGTTTCGCGAGGCCAGGGATAATACGATCAAGACGTTAACACTCATGCGCCATGCTAAATCCACCGGCCTCCCTATGTGCCTCCTATCAGTTGACGCGGAAAAGGCGTTTGATCGCCTTAGCTGGAATTTCCTTACGCACACCCTGGAGCAGATTGGACTGCCTGACT
>NW_017306427.1:249445-260213 GCF_000935625.1 Nanorana parkeri
AGAAACGTTCTCAGCTTCGATCCCTCCTAGATCTAAGCTCCCTTAAGTATAGGGAGTCTCTACGCAGATCCCTATATGAGCATGGAGATAAGTGTGGTCGTCTGTTGGCTCGCTCCATACGGACACAGCTTACACGCACATACGTCCCTAAAATACAGACGAAAGATGCTCGGGTGGTTCACAGTACTGATCAGATAGCGCAAGCGTTCCAAACCTACTATGCCGACTTGTACAACTTGCCTGCCTCAGGGGCTTCCTCTCCGACCTCGGACCCCCCGTAGCAAGTGACCTCATATATAGCTTCCACCCCACTCCCGACCATTCCAGCTGCTGCGATGGCCCTCCTGAGGGAACCTTTCTCCCTCGAGGAGGTTACGGGCGCTATCAAGGGACTTCCCTCTGGGAAAACCCCCGGGCCAGATGGTTTTACTGGTGCCTTCTATAAATATTTTCAGGACCTCGTAGCCCCCCTGCTCCACAACACCTTTAATGCCATCTCAGCGGACTGCCCTTTCACCCGCCAGTCGCAGGAAGCACATATCACCATCATCCCTAAAGCAGACAAGGACTTGACACTCTGTTCTAGTTACCGCCCGATCTCCCTTATCAACGTGGACCTTAAGCTTTACGCTAAACTCCTGGCTAACCAGTTGCAAAATCGAAATAAAATCTTATTATTTAAAAAAAAAGTAAATAGCTCACACAATAAAAAAAGACATGTATTAAAACAAAAATGACCAAAACAGTCACCACAAATGTATATCCAATGTTAACCATCATGTCACCCAGCAATGTAGATCCTTGAATAACATGGACCTGATGTTTGACGATGTTGACCCACCACCCTAACGCTGCTCCCATCGCAAATGTCAGATTCACAGCTAACTGCTATATGTTAACAAACTGGCTGGGGATCCTTGATCCATATTTCATCAATGATGTCACCCAGGATCCCCAGCTGATTTGTTTACAAACAGAAGCTGGCTGAAGATATGTCATTCAGTGACAGTAGGGCTGTCACAGTTAAACGACTGATCCTTAAACAAATAGAAAGGGCCGCAGGGGTGTGGACAGTAGTATTAATGGGAGATTTGAACTATTCTGACATTGACTTGCATAATGACTGTGCTGCCACAATAGTTGTGTAAAATATAGGCACAGTCAATATTCACATTAATGATAAATGAGAATTATATAGTTTATTTTCCCTAAGCCATTTACTTATGGACATTGTATGGCTAAGGTCATATACTGCCATCTAGTGGTCATTTTGGTTATTGCACATGTTTTTCTGTGTTCCCTTCCCTCACATCTATGATGTACTTCCCTTGTTTGTAATGCTCCACCCTTCTTCAATAGTAATTTCCTGTGTCATGGCTGCTTGTAACAGGACCACATGTTAATCTGCATTGCATGTCTGGAAACATTATCATCTTTGACCACCTTAAATACTGCCAATTAATTAATCTGCTGTAACCTGATGTACAGAATAAAGCACCTTTATTGGATGGAAAAGGTATTTGGTGAGTCCAGCTATCTGATAAGGATTGTCCACAGTGATTATATCTGCTTATACAGGCTAGGCATAGAGGTCTCAGCAAGGGATAAATTGCTAATATACAATTGGAGTCAGAATAATGACACTGCTGCAAGAGTAAAAGGACGGACATATATAAACTTATTGCATGACAATGTTATGGTACAGTTTGCGGAAGCCCCAACTAGAAATTATGCTTTGCTGTTTCTGGTAATTTCAAACAATGCAGAGCTTATTACAAATATTCATATACAAGAACGTCTGGGTAGCAGTGACCATAATATGATTTCATTTAACCTAAGTTGTAAACAACATGCACATACTGGAAAAATAAAAACACTTAACTTCAAGAGACCAAATTTTCCCACACCGAGGGCTGCTCTTGAAGACTTACACTGGGAGGGAATATTTACATCAAACAACACTGAACAAAAATGGGAATGTTTCAAAACAATTGTTTGCAACCATACGGCAAAATATATTCCAGTAAGCAATAAGTTTAAAAGGCCAAAAGTAAAACCCATGTGGCTCACATCCAATGTTAAAAAAGCCATAAACAATAAGAAAAGGGCATTTAAAAAATATAAAAATGAAGGAAAGCTACAAAGAATATAACAAAATATGCAAAAAGGAAAAAAAGCTCACAAAGATTCAAAACGAACGACAGGTTGCAAAAGAGTGCAAGATTAACCCCCAAAAATTCTTTAAATATATTAATAGTAAAAAAAATCAGGTCTAAGCATGTAGGCTCCTTTAAAGATGACTCAGAGTTGGTAACTGGGGACAAAGAGAAGGCAAACCTATTAAATACTTTCGTCAGCTCTGTGCACACCAAGGAACAGGATGTAACTCAAGTCCATAATGGGGATAGCAGTACCATAGCCTCTACTGAACCATAATGGCTGACTATTGATATAATCCAGAAACAGTTAGACAAAATTAAGGTTAACAAAGCACCTGGACCAGATGGCTACCCATGTGTCCTCAAATAGTTGAGCTGTATAATTTAAAATTGTATCTAATTTTTAGAGACTCTCTAATGACTGACTTGGCACCAATAGATTGGAACAAGGCCAGTGTGGTGTCTATATTTAAAAAGGGATCAAAGTCTTTACTAAGTAATTACAGACCTGTAAGTTTAACTTCAATAGTTGGGAAGATACTTGAAAGTTTGATCAAGGATCACATGCAATTGTTTTTTTGCTTGAAAATAATATCATAAGCAATAGTCAGCACAGATTCACAAAAGACAGAAGTTGTCAAACAAACCTACTTTCTTTTTATGAGGAAGTGAGTAATAAATTGGACAGATGAATGGCTGTGAATATAGTATACTTGGACTTTGCAAAAGCGTTTGACACAGTTCCCCACATGCGGCTAATGTATAAGTTAAGGTCAGTAGGTATCAATCTGTAATTGGATAGAAAACTGTCTTAAAGATCATATTCAGAGAATGGTGATCAATGATTCATGCTCTGAATGGGCTGAGGTTGTTAGTGGTGTGCCGCAAGGTTGAGTGTTACTGTTTAATCTATTTATAAATGACATAGAATTGGGGATTAAAAGTACTATTTCTGTGTTTGCAGATGAAATCAAGTTATGTAGTGGAATACAGTCCTTAAAGATGTCTCCAACTTACAAGCAGATCTGAATGTACTGTGTGATTGGGCATCTATTTGGCAAAGGAGGTTTAATGTTGATAAATGTAAAGTTATGTACTTGGGGACTATAAACATGCATGCGTCATACACTCCAGGGGGAGTATGTTTGGGGGAGTCAATGGTGGAGAAAGATCTGGGTGTTCTGGTAGATCATAGACTCAATAATAGCATGTAATGTCAAGCAGAACTTTCTAAAGCAAGCAAAATACTTTCTTGTATAAAAGGGGTCTAGACTCCAGAGAGAGAGACATAATCCTGCCCCTGTACAAAGAATTAATAAGACCTCATCTGGAATAGGCAGTTCAGTTTTGGGCACCAGTTCACAAAAAGGATGTTGTGGAACTGGAGAAAGTGGAGCGAAAGGAAAGATTAACTCTCCCCCCTGTTCATTAGCATTCATAGTAGCAACCCCCTAGATAGTGTACTGTGTGCACAGGCAGAGCTGTTGTTACACAGAATCGCAGGGAACTGGACAGCCATTTACAGTCGATGGTGCAGTGTGGCTTCTACATATTTTTGGCCAAAGGTTTGTGCAACTAAAACCTCTTTTTTTAACGCATACTGTTAGACAGGGTAAATTGTTTTGCTGCAGGCTAGCTGGCAAGTGTGCTGGGGACCTTTTTTGTGTTTTGTATTGTTGCAAGCCCTCCCATGTGCACCTTGCTACAAAGGCTGGTTATAAATTATGCTGTTACCATTTATTTCTGGGCAGCCATTTACAGCCTGCTTTACAATCCAACCCCGTTGCCAGACCATGTCTCCTGTGGAGTAAATTTTACATTTCTAGGATTCAGGCCTAATAAAGAGTTAATAAAAAAATGAAGAAAGCCAGCAATGTGAGTCATGAAAATGTGCACACATATACATCATTACTGCACCTCGACATTACCACAATAAATACTAATCACTTACAAAGGTGGAAGTGGACTTTAGAAAATAAGTTTATCTGTGTTCATCCATGTAATCCTCTGTTTTTAAATTGTCTACTTTGCAAGGTATTTCAGTATAATAAACAGATTGGCTTTAGAGAATGGATGTGCCTTCATTTGGATGTAATTTACTGTAAGAAAATCACGTCTATATTTACAAGAATACAAACATATTTATAATGCCAAATTATTATTAAAGCAAACTTGTACAAACAAGGCAAACAATCCAGCTTTGTGTCCAGAAAGTCTCTTCCTAAATTCCTGCAAAGTGAGATCGATGAGATTTCAAAAGCTTTAGGGGTAGTGTTGGTTTCCTTGTCGCTGATTCAGTCCTGCATTGAGTTGGACTATTCATTGTTAAAGCAGATCTGTAAGAGAGAGATCTGACATAAGCAAATTGGCAACTGTGACAGTTATCACCAGAGGGCATACCTTGAATGTAGCATACACTGTGCATGTGCTAGTAGGCAGAATATAAATGAAAACACTGCGGAAAACAAGATTGAATAACATTTATTGAACACTTGTAATGAACTTTCTTTTGGAAAACAGTTATTTTAGTTGGTTTAGTTCTGCTTATAGATTGTAGGTATCTCTTCTAGGTATTCTACATCCTCTCAAATGCTTATTATTTGTCCTTCAGGATACTTGTCTGAAATATTCTTCACCATTGCACCTGTGTTTTGTTTAGCCCCTTTTTTCAAGTCGTGTTTTTACATTCATGTCACTTGGGTATAATATACATGAACAGACACACACACACACACACATTTCTTTTTATCACCTGCCATTGTTTTACAATCATTTCTAAAGAAAAATAAATCTTATACCACATTACGCCCCTCCAAAAATTGGAAAATGTTTTCCTTCTAACACAATGTTTCTCCACAAACTGCAATATTTATGATAGCGTTTTTTTTCAAATTCATACTTGGAAGACATGCTTCCAAAATGATTGACCTTTCAGGCTGAAAGAGGTATTTTTCTTCATTATTTCTCAATATAGGATTACGTTTCCATCCAAACCTCTAGGTAAAGAATATTTAGCTTATAAGCCACGGATGATTTTCTCTGCAATAGCAGTCATACAGAAACCACTTCTGTGTGAAGCTTTGTCACTTGTCCTATTCCCATACATTAAAATCTTGAGATTGGATAATTTAGTTCCAATGAGAGTCTCAGCAATGACTGTGGAACACCTGTAGAGGAAATAGAACTCGTGCCTATCCATGCTTATCTTCACTATTGTTTTAACTGCATATTGCAGCAACAGGTTCAAGTGTATCACATAAAACATGTAAAGGCAGAGGAAGGAAGATTTGGATTGGACCAGTGAAGTGGTCATTTATTTTTATTTTTGCAGACCTGGGCAGCTATGACATGCTGGAGCAGGGTCCACACACAGGCCCTGATTATATGAATTGTCAGAGCCATGAACATCCAATAAACAATTTGGTTTTCTTTTTTTCTCAGAAATTTATTTTAAGTTGTGCAGTCCTTGGCCAAGCATTCTAGTGTAATCCAAAAGGAACAAACACCATGCACATGCCACAAACTGACTACAGTATGACTGCATAATTCTGTAGCATGGCTGTATCATGGTAGCAGTGCTACCAAACATGCTTCTGTTTCTGGTTTTCCACAAAAATAGTACTCCACAAGGATTCTACCGTAGTAAAAACTTTAAATTGATGAATCCAACAGTACAGAAACACCCTGACAATTTCCGCACGTTAATCTAAAGTGTTCTCACACACTTCACCCATTGAGCTTAGTAATAGACATCATATCTCTTTGACTAAACTCAAGGGGTGAAATGCGTGAGAGACTGTGGATTAACGTGGGGAAATTGTCAGTGTGTTTCTATACTGCTGCATCATTCATCAATTTAAAAATTCTCGTGGAGTGCGTTTTTGGTGGACAGTTTTTAGGTGGTTTCCAAAAAACACATCTCTTGTTGTGATTACTGGTACCTTACATGCATTTTGCCCATGCTTTAATTAAATAGGAAAAAACACACACTGATATAAAACAATCCACAATACATTGAACCAAAAAAAATATTAAAATCACAAAGATGCAATTGTTTCAGGCTCATGCATTGTAGCAAAAAATAATCTTTCTTCATTTAAACACCTCCTCTTGGGGTCCTAAAACTGGCCATACACTATGCAAATTTCGTCCGGTTCCTCATGAAACAGTCAAAATTCGCACAGTGGGTGCAGCTATTGGCACCCTTCCGGCTGACATCCTTCGATCAGCTGATCAAAGGAGTCGGTTGGAAAATCTTTGAATGAACAATGCTTGCAGCCAATCAGCAGTAAGCACATTTCGTTTATTTTGGCAGTGGCTGGCCACCGAATTCAAAGGAAACAGTGGGTGATCTATCCATCCAACCTTGTAAGCGTTGTTGGCGGAATCTGTTCTATTTTTTTAGAATAGTATAGTGTATTCCAGCTTAAGACGGTGTGTTGAGTGGATATCAAGTTTTTTCATTGAACCCCCTTCCTCTAAAGACACAAGCTAATATTGGCAGGGAAGAGTCAGAGTCCACTCCCTGTTGTCTTGCTATGGAAATAGCTTCTATGACCGTTGCACCATGCTGTTATCTTGGAAGCACATAAACACATTTTCTATAAACACATTTTCTATGAATAAATACAATGAATAATATTGAACTTAGAAAAGATTGTTGGACAAACTGCCAGATATAGAATTTATGGATCGATAAAGCAATTAATGCATCAATGTTTTTTACATACAAATACAAAACTGCAGACTAACGGGTAATTGTAGTATTAAAATAGATATGGGAAGGTGCTTTGTTTTCTAAAAGACTAGTATTTCTGTCTATCCAGTCCTGAGGTTTACACATTTGTACCACACAAGACAGCCAGCAAAAACAAATCATAAACATGCCAATTATTCGTTGTAACAACAGATTTTGACCACCGTATGGCTCAGTAAAATGTCACTTCCTATATTTCTGGTAATAAAATAGGCAAGCATTTTTTATGAAATAATGACATTTAGCCATTTTGTTTAGACCGCTAGAGGCACTTGCTGGTTTATAAGAGAGTACGTTGAAAGCATTATGTGAGTTTGTATTATTTATGAGAAAACTTCAAAAATAATCACTTCATGAAAGTGATGGAACAGCTTTATTAAACTGATTTATTTCGCCGATACTTTCTTTGGGATGTATTTTTATATTCTTTTCAATTACAGAACTACTGAAAGGGCACATTCAAATATTCTGCATATTTTATATGAATCTCTTTATTTTATAGTATTGAACAAATCTAAAAAAAGTTATCTGATTAAATCTGCTAGATATGGGTGCATTTATGTATGGTGAATATCGAGGAATGTTTGTGTAGGGATCTACTAAATCTGCAGATAATACTTTTATATTTATGCTATCTGCAGAGAGTGTGCCTTCAATTGTGAAGTGTTTCTAAACTCTGGTTGTTTCTGCTAGCTGCTGTTGAACATGCTCCCACATTCTGTGCCTTATGAATAAACTTCTGAATTCTGAATATTTACCAACCTAGCCAATCATTTAGGAGTTTGTCCTAGTGGTGTGAGGTAGGGAGATGTTAAATATTTGGGAGAACACTTCCAGAGCGTTCTTGGTTGCCTAGGTCCCTGCCCATATGGATGGGATACTGAGTTCTGAGTCCCTTGGGCTTGAACCCCAGAGGTTGTGCATTGAAGGAGTCTCACCCACTTAGAGACTACTGCAAGATGCTGCCCTAATAAAGAAGCAACTTGAAGAAGCACCTGAAACTATCGCCAGCTTTGAGGTTAAGAATGACTTCCTGAGGGAGAGATCAACCCAGAAATCTTAGTTCTCCTGCCATGGCCATTTTTGCCAAGAAACTACTAATTCTCTAAATTACTAATCCCTAAGGCATCAGTGACCTATGAGTTGCTTTAGGCCAGCATAGTCTATGGAAACACAAGGTGTTTGAAAAGGATCACCTTAAAGGCTAAGTTCACCTTTTGCAAAAATTAAAGAAATGCATACTAAATACATTAATATAAAAAATATGCATTTCTTTAATTCTTGCATTGAAGCCTGGAAAGCATTGCAGCTGTCATCGAGTGATAACATATGCAATGCTTTCCAGGCTTGAATGCAAATATTAAAGAAATGCATATATGCATTTCTTTAATTTTTGCAAAAGGTGAACTTAGCCTTTAAGCTTGAGTTTTGAGTCCGCTTGAGTTTTAAGACTGTATCCCTTTGGGGTATTTTGGTTTCTCTGCTGACTTCCCACTAACCGCAGTTTTACAATAAATTATTTGTTCAAGTTTACCCTACAAAGTTTCTAGCACCCAAGCTTTTTACTAACTATTTAACGAAAGAACCAGCTGAGGCGGATGTGCCTTAAAACTAAGCCAAGTAAGTGGACTGGGACATCTCAATGTAGCCTATGATGCCATCTGAAGGTCATTTGCTGTGACTTTAGAATAAATAGTGTTACATTTAAATGGTAGAAAGTAGAATACGTATATACAAATGGAAATATTACATTAAAGGAGAACTATGGGGTTAGGGCTTTTCCCCATAGTTCTCCTTAGGGTAACGGGAGGACACAAACTAGCGTCCTCCCGTCACCCTAAGCTCAGTATACCACGAGACACAGCTCGCCGTATACTGAGACGCCGCAGCTGAAGCAGATCCCGACAATTATGTCTGGATCCGCCCAGCTGCGTGAGTGATAGCTGGATCTGCCTATCTAGAGGCAGAGCCAGCTGTACCCGCCCCCTCCCCGTCCGTTCCGCCAGTCAGCGCTGGAGCATCGGAGCGGGGAGGAGGGAATCCAGTCCCTCCCCTGTCACGGCAGAGAGCCGTGACAGGATCGAGAAGTGAGCGAACGCCGGTATGTGTTCGCTCACTTCCCGATTTACTGAGCCGACATGTGACAGTTTAATTGCCACAGGTCGGCTAGAACTATGACGATGATTGAAAAGCATGGAGAATTGTGCAGATTTTAACCCCTTTGCTCAACCTCAACCAGGATTATTTTGAAGAAAATGTTTATTGAAAGTATCTGGAGGAATTGCTTATCTCTCCTTCTGAAAATGCTATTTGCCTGACCGCCATACTTGCATTCACTGATTTTAATAGTTTTACTTCAGTGAAGCAGGAAATGTACTTTGAAATCCAGTACCTAAATAATGTGCATTACTGATACCCAACCTCAGTTAGGCAGTGACACCTCAAAGTAAATTGACAGACTGGACATATTATGATACTGTATATAAAAAAAATACTGCAACCAGAATATCTATTAAAATAAAATATAGAGCAAATCAGTACAAATGGTATTCATTGTTGTTAAAGTGGAACACCAGACAAAATATTTTATCTTGTTTTGGATAGAATAGTGAGGGGTTAGGTCAGGCTGTTGTTGTCTGTGTCTCCATTGGGTAGATATACCTTCTTTGTCTCTGGAACACAAAGTGTGAAGAAATCCAAAGTTGTACAGCTATTACTGGAACAGGGTGGAGGGTTTTTTTTTTTAATGGGGGCACCTGTTCTGGTGAGATTTGACCTTTTCTAATGTCTGTGACAAAAGGTAAATCAAGGACTCTCCAGTAGGGGCACATCCAGCAATAAGAACCATCTTCTAGCTTGTAACCCTTTAACAGAAACTTGGATCACTTCCAAAGTGTTGCTGTATAGTGTGGCATTTCTTAACTTTTCTTAATGCAGACTTGGTAACTACAAGCAACACTAAACAACACGTCATGCTATGTATCTGTGCTTATTTGTTAAAAAATATAAACAGGTAAAATACATTTTGGGACTCTGCACCTATACCAAGGACATATTACAAAATAAGATTATTCTTGATTATGATACAACAAACCACCTTTCTCCAAGTCACTCATGTTCTGTATAAATGCTTGGTTCACTTTAGTACACATAACCCTTTGCTGAGCTTAATTGAACATAAGCACAGAGAAATGTCTGCAAAGCTGCAGTAAGGTTGACATGTTTCACATGTAATGTCTTCACTGTTCCTTTCACATATACGTCTCACACAATTTTATGTGAAAATTTCATTTGTTTGGATTGATGAGGGTCAATGTCCTTATTCCCACACACGCAATATTTAATGGTACCAGTTGGTGAACTACCCTCAAAAATACTTGTTTTTCTCTCATTGATATGGCATTAAAAAAATAGTTTAAAACAAACAAATTAACCACTTCAAGACCAGGTGTTTAGACCCCCTTCCTGGCCAAGCCATTTTTCAGTGTTCAGCGCTGCAGTACTTTGACTGAAGTTTATTCCGTCATGCAACGCTGTACTGAAATGAATTTTATACATTTTTTTGGGAACAGATAGAGCTTTATTTTGGTGGTATTTAATCACCGCTGGGGTTTTTATTTTTTACTATAATTAGGAAAAATTAAAGAAAATTTTGAAAAATTTTTTTTTTTTTTTTACATTATGTTAGGAAACACTTAATATTACCCAGTTTTTTTGTAAAATATAAAAGACGGGGTCACGTCGGATAAATAGACACCAAACATGTCAACCTTTAAAATTGCGCGCACCCGCGAAATCGCAGAAAACTACCATACCCAAAATTGGCCATAGGCGACACTTTAAAAGCTTTTAC
>NW_017306427.1:260578-278571 GCF_000935625.1 Nanorana parkeri
TACGGCCGTCCCGGAAGTGGTTAATATATTTAAAAGTTGATCAGAGTAATACCAGATATACAAATGTATAAAATAACCTTTTGTCAGACAAAGCTGCTCTTAGAGAAAACATCAGCATCTGTGTTGATTTTTTTAAATTAAACCTTATATTTAGGCTATGCCATCCCATAGCAGATATGCCTCTCTTCAGACTTTTCAGACAAGTCCACAGGTCAATTGTCTCAGAGATAACCACAACAATCCGTGTTATATATTCTGAGCCTACCAAGCACCCACAAGCAAATCCACCAAAGTGGAAGGACCACATGAGTGTAGGCCAGATAACACTATGAGATATCCTCCCATGCACTTACAGGGTCATTCACAAAGCTCCCGAAGGCAGCCGAGTGAATAACCGAGCCGCAGTGAAGTGAGCCGAACAACGTACATTGGCTGCCTTCGACTGCACTTCACTGAACATGCTTTGTATGTTCGGCTGAGCCGAAGTGTAGGAAGACTTCGACTCAGCCGATCCAAAATTCTCATAGGGGCCGGACGGCAGTGAGTGAATAGTCGAATGTCACTGAGCGGCATTCAGCTTGGCTATTCTGCTCTGTGCCTCCATGGTACCGAGCAGAATAGCAAATCAATGAGAATAGTTTAAAAAAGTTTAAAAAATAATGTTAAAATGTAAACAAATTTAAAAATTTAAAAATAAATAAAGATTTTTTTATAAAAGGAAAAAACAATTGGGTGGAGCTAGCAGTAACAGCTAGCTCCGCTCAACTGTTTCCTATTGGCCGGTACCTGCTAGAGTCTTTTTATATATGGGTGAATCACATTAATCAACTTCTATAACCTGTTTAGATGAAGAAGCTACTTTACTTCTGAACTCACCAAGTCCAACATTTAGTCTACATAGCACAACTTTAAGCCCTGATGAAGGGGTACTACACAACCACAGAAGCTCATTGGCTTGTTTATGTTTACTCTGGATTTTTATCATGAGAAAAATACTTCTGGACTCTAAATACATTGGCATGAACTTTTGTTTCTTCTAGCTCCTTGCAGTGCTCAAAATGGCACTGTCAGCAAGTTGGAGCAATACAAATGGATACTTGGCCCTGGGGTACTCACCGTTTCCCCAATATCACATGCAAGGTGTTTTTAGACGTCCCACAAGAGCCACTTCATAGAGGAATTTTAATAAAATGTTGTAGTACATGGCTTGCATGCAATTACTGCTTTACAGATACAATTGCTAGTTATTTACATTGTTTGTGCTGTTTTATCCTTTTTTTGCTCTTGCTGCAGAGCTAAAGCTCAGATTTCCACTGAGACAATAACTGAGAAAATCCCCTATGGGGTATGACTCATCATATTCTAATATTTTATTTGTAAAACTATCATTATATCCAATAATGAAGCATTTCCTTGTTTGATACCATAATGGTCTTTTTTGTCTGATTTTCTGTGCATTGTTGTGTCAAGGGAGTCTTTAATTTTCAGTTACTGCTTTCTATAATGTGCATGATTACATGGTGCTTTATTATGCTGTGGAACAGTGTAATTAAATCCCTTATCAGACCTTTAATGACAGTTTTAAGTATAGGGCATTTATTTTTATGTTACTTTTTTCGTCATAAAATGATTCTAAAATCATTCAGCTTCACAGCAACCAGTAAAAATAAACACCTTTTCTACATAAATGACCAAGCATACCATACATTTATAGCCCAGAGGAACATCACATATAAAGGCATATTGTATGTGTTTTTTTATTTCTAAATATAAACATATAGTCATAAACTAGTAAAACAGATATATATGAGTCAGACAGACAGCATCTGATTCAACTGCTGAAAAATCTCTTTAGTTCCCAGCAGTCACACATGGGGAATGGATTAATGAAAAGTCAACAAAGACCAGGTCCTAAACCAGCCAAGGGTTAGGAGGTCATAGAAAAAAAGTGTACATTTTATTCTATCATTTCTAAAATTATGTTTCTGGTACAAAGCATTTAAAACTTTTTTCTTAAAAAATGTGCGCTTTTTTTTGCAACATTTAAAAAAATAACAAAATAAATACAGAGAAAATGTTTTTAAAATATTATTAGTTAGAAAAAAACAAAAATAAATACATAATTACATTTAAATTGATTAGATTAATTTTAAAACAGAATATAAATAGAAATAAACAGAAAAAGTCAATAGGAAAATATTAGCTAAGTGGAGGACAGGAAGGAGATAATTTGGACTGAATAGGGTAAACTAAGGCTTAATAAGCAGTTAAAAAGAAACACATTTTATTTAAAAAATATGCTTTTATTTTACGTGTCAGGTTGCTTCACCTGATTGAAGCTCAACCCTTTAATCTTTAGTTGATTAAACACAGTAAATAAAAAGTGACAATCTTACTTTTTATCTCTCTATCTCACAACTTAACAGTGTTTAAAAACTGTGTTTTAAAACCAGTTGAAATATCTGCTGTATTTACACAGCAAATCCCGGCTGTAATTTTGACAGCTGAAAATTGTTGTCAGATGTGGAGAGGGGAGTGACAGTGGGGCAGAAGGACAAGGTATACTTTGGGAGTGTGTAGCATAAACACATGGTTAAAAATACCCCGAACTGCTGTCCCCAAATGGTTAAAATTACACTGAACTGCTATCACCAATGGAATTCTACTTACAAATTACGCTTACGCACACCGGCCCGTCCAGCTTTTATCTTACGAACATGCTACACACCCGCCGGTGGGTTTTTGAACATGTTCCTAAGATAAAAGTTGTGTGAACATACAATAGCAGAGGTCGCTCGCCTTCCACACACCTTGCGATAATCATACAATCACGGGATTTCCCACGATTATCGTACGATTATCGCAAGTTGTGTGGGCACCTTTAGGGTGTGCAGACTGTGAGAAAGCTATATCCAATATGAGCTGTTAGAAGAAATTTGTGAGGGCTAGTACTCACTTTGCACACATGGTAAGGCACATGCATAATGTGCTTTTTTGCAAAAAAGTCTCATAAGAAAAAAACTAAAGCAGGTTGACTTGCTTATCCACTTTAGTTCTTGTACCTTTATACCTCTCACAGACTTGAGCAATTTTTAATTTTTTACATTACTGCTACAGTCCTGTTCGTTCAGCGAAAACTTTGTCAGAACCTAAAGTAACACATACATTGTTTTTTGGGACCAAACTAAGCTTGGTTTTAGCAAATTTGGCTTACACAAATTATTTTATTTTTCAATGCAATCTGTAGACAAAAACACCTAAAACATGTGTTTTTTCTAATTTGACTAGTATTAAGCTGGCCATACACTATGTGAATTTTGGCCGGTTCTTAATGAACCAACTGAAATTCACACAGTGGGTGCCGCTGTCGGCACCCTTTCGGCCGGCATCCCTCAATCAGCTGATTGAAGGAGCTGGTCAGAAAATCTTCAAACTAACAGAGCGGACAGCCAATGAGCTGTCGGCTCTGATCGAACAATTTGACAGCGCCTGTCGGCTGCTGTCAGAATGCAATGAAGACATCGGGAGATTCCATGATGAACACTCAAGCGTTGCTTAAGGGTTGATGGAGGAATCTGTAATATGTTCTTTGTTCAGCCCGCAGATTGAACAAAGAAAATATCACAGTGTATGGCCAGCGTTAGTTTTAAAATAAGTCATCTTTTCTATAAAAAATATACTTTCATGCTATAATCTGTCTCGTTTAAAACAAAGACATTGGAATGATGTTTCTGATGTAAAACATGGCAAGATTATTTGCAAATGAAATATATTTTTTAAATAACACTGACACAATAACAACAACAAAAACAAATAGAAAACAAAATCAGCAGAAAAATAATAGCTATGGGGAAAAGGGAGTTAATTAGTGCTGATTAGGCATAACTAGGGCTTACTATCTGTGAGTGACATTTTACATGGGAAGGGCTGCATTTTGATACTAGCTGTAATAGCTGTAGGGGAGAGGTGCAGGGCATTGGCAGTCAGGAATTGCGTATCCAGTTCATGGGTGCCTCAGGAAGAGGGGGTGAGGGAAGGGGGTCTGCTTTAGGCTTGTATCCCTTGTGCATCTGCAGCTTTACTGACCTACACATACACCCTTTTTTATACATGTGTCGATTTGATAAATCTATGTGCTTATATTACATAGTTACATAGTAGTAGTATAATATATTAGAGGATAATCTATAATATATGTAATTATCACCAGGAGTATGTTAACATATCTATGTTAGACATGTGCACCAGCAAAAAAAATTGTTTAGTTTTGTTTTGTTTTGATTTGGATTTTGCATTATTTCGTTTTTCTGGATTCAGGTCTGAAAGTTAATTTGTTTCGGGATTCAGATGAAATTCGTTAGCATTAGTCTGTAAGAATTTTTGTTTGTGGACGAATTTTCGTTGCAGCAAAGTGACATTAAAAAACGCTGTTCACTTTAGGCTGGTACTGCTGATTTCAGACGTATATCGGCTGAAATCAGCCATACATCGGGTGGCTGAAGTGCAGAAGGAGTTCGACTCAGCCAATCCAACATCTGGATTGGCTAAGCCGAACCTCCGGCAGGCTACTCGCTACAGTTCGGTCCATTCTGAGCGGCATTCGGCTCGGCTGTTCTGCTCGGTCCCTCTGTGGTACCGAGCAGAACAGAAAAATAGTTTCAAAAGTAGAAAAAATAAATAGAAAACGATTGTGCGGAGCTAGCAGTGACAGCTAGCTCCGCCCAACTGTTTTCTATTGGCCAGCGGGTCTGAAAAAAAGAAAAAGAAAAAAAATGTGCCATTGGAATGTAAACTAGCTATTGTACCCGTCCTCTGCTGCTGTCAATCACTAGTGTGGACCTGATGGAGAACTGAAGCAGAGGGCGGGTACAATAGCTAGTTTGCTATTGGCTATTGCAAATTGAAATAGCCAATAGGAAGCTAGCAATGCATTCTCATGCTGAAAACATATATTGTTTCTATTCTGACATGGCTCCATGTCAGAATAAAAGAAAAAGCAGTGTTTCTCTCCTTGGTAGCAGGGAGCGGGAGACTCCCGGAGCGCCTGGGAGAGTTAGGCTGTCTGGAGATCAGTGTCCCTGGTTAGCTGGTAACTGCAAGTGGCCGGAGCCAGCCGTAAGATCACGGCTGGCTCCGCCCCGCTGTCAGAAGCAGGCTGTCGCTCTGCCAGCTTCGTCTTTCAGCGTGGCTCGACTGAGCTGCTCGGCCAAGTTCGGGAACTGTACGGGCTATAGTGAATAGCCCATACAGAAGCCCTTCGGTTCTACTGAACTAAAGGGGTCCTGGGGCCGAGGCTAGCCGAAGGATCAGCCGAAGCTACAGCTAGATCCTTCGGCTGCTTCGTGAATAGACCCCTATGTAGATAAACATGAATATCAGGAATATAAGCATATTATAGTGTATAAAAAAGTGTCCATCTCTTTGCAGACCTCTAGGGAGATAGCCAAGGTATTCTATACTATTGGATGAATCTCAGTACAGAGATACCAATTTCCATGACAGAGAAACACTGTCCAATAGTAGGCAAACCACAATGTACAGCAAGACAGGGGGGTTGACATTTATATCATAATATTACAGGACAAGTACCCTTATAGGGAATGTGTATTAATGTTACTTATATCTTTCTTTTTTTAATAGTGTTGGGGCTATAAAATAACAATTACAAAATGTTTTTCAACATGTGGTGGTTTATGTATCATGTATTCCTCTGTCTTCTTTGCTCCTTTGTTGTAAAAAAAAAACCTGTTTAGAAAGCTAAATAGCTGAAAGTGTATTTCTATTTTTGCAGTTACATTTGAGAAAATGCATTATGTGTTCCTATTAACACAGCATACTTAAAAATACCTTTAAAAAAAGTCTTACCTGTTAGATGTTTTGGTTGATTCCAGGTTTTTCTGAGCCCTTTCACAGTGGTCTGTACTTATAGAATGACTTGGAACTGAAATCTGAGGACTATTGTTTATCTGATGCGATTCATTACCATACAATGGGCAAGCTAGCTTATATCCCTCACAGCCCCTCCTAACATTTCAAAGAAATAGAAGCTAGAAGAAATTTCAACTCTTAAAACCCTAAGCCATGTAAAAACTATTTAAACTGCAAGAAGCATTTTTTTTTACTTATGCTATGTGAATGGGAAAATGTAACAAATATAAAATGGGTGTTATCCTAATTTGGCTACAAAAAAGGGAAATTCACTTTAAGGCGAAATTTACACAGGTGGTGAATGAATCAGAGAAGTGAATACCTTTTCAGCGTGCTCCATGCACGGTTTTAGCGAGAGCCAGCCTGCCAAGGAGATAACTAGGAGATAACTAGTATTGTGCTCTCTCTCTCTTTCTAAATTCAAGAAGTCTTAATTCTGAGAATTCTTCCTTCTTAATATAACGTGTATTTTTGTAAAACAAGCTTGTATGTACTGTGTATAAAAAAATATATAAAACCGCAGTCTAAATTTTTTTTCAGTTAAAAACAACTGTTTTGGAGCTTCCTTTTAAAGGTTGTGCCCTCCACCCACATAAATGGATTAGTATTATAGCTGTTTGGAAGTTTAGTGTAGTGATCCCCTTTAACTAATGAGAAGACACTAACATTTTGTTATACCATGTTGGTAGTCCCTAACAGCCTTCTGTAACACCATTGCATACCCTGATGAAGTGTAACCCTATCAGTACACAGTTGTTTCTGTTTGGTGCCTTTCTTCATCTCATGTTTGTCTGTTGTTGAGTTCTTTGCTATTTGAAGGTTAGAGGATAGTAAGGGCATCCCATGCATGTTAATTGAATATTTCGCCATACAAGCCGCTGGCTGAATATATGATTTTTCTATTTTAAGATATTAGAACCTGCCATAGAAAATGGTCAACTGTGTGTTGCATTAATTTATTTTGCATACACTATTATAGCATGCAAATATAGTAGACAGCATTATAAATAGAATTTTTAAAATCTGTAATGTTTTAGGGGTAGTTTTATTTTATTATTTTAAAATTTGTACATTTCACACTAGTGTTTTATAACTTTTTAAATTCTTTTAAGTCTATATCTATCTAAGAATGGTATCAGAGTGCATTATAGGTTTTGAAAGGGAGATTTGATAGGTATGTGTACAGCCTGTCTGAATAGAGCAGGCATGGTGGGAGAGGGAAAGGGAATCGGGTACGCCTCTTTAATTGTGTGTGTAAATTTGAGCTTTAGTTATTCTGAATAGATCATTTTTTTAACAGAGTAACTAAGAATAGACAGGTAAACATGAAAAGAATCTTAGAGCACCACTTGCTTCACATTTAATTGAATAAAATAAAAAAATACTTAAAATGTTTAGGCCTGGGCTTAAACAACTCAATAAAGATATTGTACAAAAAAGTACCACACATTCAGTTTAAAAAGTTAAAATCTTGCAATAGAAAAAATTATTTCGTTTATGCATGTTTTTCAATGATAAATTCATCCTTCAATTATTATAAATGTATGGAATATATAATGTACAGTTTGGTCATTTGATATGTATATAATTGTTATCCAAATGAATAGATATGATTCACCATATAAGCGCCCACACCTACAAGTATTCACTTTGGTTATGAGGATTCAAGCATGTGATTTTTTGACCTCAACACAACAATAGCAAATGTATCGTTATATTGTGATAACACCCAAATACATTGAACCAACAAATACATTGAACCATCACCCGTTCTGGTGATCGCAAAAGACAAATTTTTACATTCAAATTTTGGACTAATAAAGGGTTTACTTACATAGACTTACATGAAGTGACACGGATCGGTGGTCTCCAAGTACTAATCTAATCAAATTAGAATAGTCTTCTGGGGATTGGATATGTTTCAAATGTTACCAACATCCAACCTCTTTCCAATCTTTAATAGATGAACTGTATATTACAAATGCACAGCTGTTTGTAGGGCTTACTCCAGGTCAAGATAATCAGCATTAAAAGCAAGACAACTTAATTGCTTATCTAAATAAGGGGATGTCTTTAAAGCTAATAGCCTGAAACAAAAGAGAGCTTGCACCCATTATCATGATAAGCAACTCTGGCACCAGATTGTCTGTGGTACCTATTGTTCTTATCCTGAACCATCTGCAATTTACAGTACAGTCTGCAGCATCTGTTTTTAAGTAAATTATCTTAACTTTAGGAACAGACCAACAGGCAGATGAGGATAGACTCTGGGGAGCTTTTCAGCACATCAGTGGCTCCTAAATGAAGTAGGGTATAAAAGTGTAGATTTTCACATGAATGTTCATATGAAAAATCCCTTCGGATTGATCAATAATACTGTCAGAGGCTGGGAGATTGTTGTTTGAAATTGTGTTTGATTTTTCATTTTCATTTAACATTTAGTTTTAGAAGGAATGAAGTTTTCCAAACAAAATCAACATTTATTGTTAGATTTTCACTTAATTGACAAAAAATTTCCAACATACTCCTTGGAATTTTCTCATCACTGCAGTCAAAATCGATCATCAATTTCACTGCATCAATGATTAGTAAGTCAAAAGAACATTCCAAAATCGATATTGTTCATTCAAAATGTTTACCGTTTATACCCAACTTTAGGATATGTGCCACATCTTGTTACTATTCAAAAAGGTGACCAGCATGGTGAGCCGTAACGAGGTGGAAAGCAACAAAATCCCTCTGGTGTTCCAGCTGAAAAACACACTGCATGGTGTAGCAGACCTGGGTACTGGAGGCACAATACCAAGATAAAGAGAATGATCAGCAGGTTCCTTTGACAACTGACTCCAACCCTGTTAATGGTGTACACAAAATCACCACACCACTAGGATGCATATCAGCCATTTCTTTTGACTCATAATGCAGTCTTTTTCTCCTCCTAATTCTCCTCCTATTTGGGATCTGTGCTACACAATATTGGTAGGTACCCAGCTGCCATTACGGACAAGCAGATCAAGAGCTGGTTCCACTATTTTGCACAAAAGGCCATCTCTGCCCTCCCCTACCATTGTCATACACAACCTTGCCTGGCACAAGGAGGATTGTGGTGCTGGCAGTAAGAAGGAGAAGCAATTTGGTGTCAGCTTTAAGGGGAACAATTCACATCTGCCAAAAGGGAAGAATCATATGTAGATCTGCGCCACCATCTAATCCGATTTTATGAAATGGATTTTATTCAATCTGCATTTATGCAATTACTAAAAGATTTTTCCATTTTAAGGATCTACACATGTATTTTAGCACTCATTGCTATTCCCAATATGACACTGTAAGGCAAACAATTGGAATCCCCAAAAGCAAATGAAGAGGGAGCAACATACAACATACTGTACTGCGGACAGTCACAAAAACAAGAAAGACCTGTAAAGAAGAGAACGCACTGTAAAATAATAATGTGTAGTGAAGAGGCAGTGTACTGTATCTATACTTCCCAAAGGACTCAAAGTAAATATGTCAAGTAAAGTTAAAGCAAAAGTGTTTGTTTCTTGGATTTTATATTAGAAACCTTGTTTGCTGCCAATGACAGTGATCAGCCTCAGTGTATACTCTGTCAAAATTAATAAATGATGCAAACTATGCAAAGAGTACTGTGCTGAAACAAAATAAATATGACTTTTACCTAGAATTGCAGATCTTGGCTTTTTCTGGATATTAGTAAAATGAGTGAAATAATAAATTTACTGCTTATTTTTCAGCTGTAGTAAGGTGACATTCACCTATTAATTTGGTTGATTACTTTGTCTTGTTTGAACACTTCTATCCTAAAATTCACTTCTATTTACCAAGCGAAACTGCGAAAAAACTGCACTTTTGCTGGATATAAAATTATTATTAAGCAGGGACTGCAAAAAAAGACTGTTTATACTCACCTGTCCCACTGCCCATTCCTCTGATAATCTCCCTGTTGTCACGTTCCATCCCCATGTGTGTCAGATACCTGGTCCCCTGCGATGCTCTTGTCCTTGCACTTAAAGCTTTACACCAATGAAAAGTTGTTTTTAATCTTGGATGGGGTGCGAAAGAGTAAGAAGTTCTGTTAGGGTATACATATCTTTGTGACTCCATTGAGATTTTTCTATTGAATTTAAATGCTGTCTGTGAGGTTCTCATTTCCTCCTTCTGACTGACCAACCATCACCTTGACAGGAAATGGTGTGAATCTCCCTCATGGGAAAATGGAAGCCCCAGATGTACACCACATAGTTTTACTTATCAGAGGGGTGGTGCCACAAACTTTGAACAATAGATTGCTTATCACTACAGACCAAAATGTCCCCTAATTTGACTTTATTGTAAAGTCATCAATGGAAGCAACCAATAGAAATATCAACATTTTATGAAGCACCTTGCAGGCAAGTTGCAAGAATTGATACAGATACACTATCATGTTATATAAAACATCAGTTATAAACTTGTAAATTTGAAACTTTGAAATAAATCAAATTGACAAATCACTATCATAATTTCCCTTGAAAAAAATATGTTTTAATAGTTTAAGTGCAGTAAATCCATAAAACAAACTCAGCATCTTGAGGTATTCATTACACTGTTTGCTTTAGCGAGTTGGTTTATAAGAAACATTCTCTGTACTATATTCCTGTCTTATAAGATGCTGAAGATGCCATATCTCAGACAGTTGGTTCCTTATATTTTGACTTTTGTGGCTCTGTGCATAGTGCTGGGAGAGGAAGCAAGCTAGATGCAAAGGCTGGGAGTCAAGATTCTGGGAAATTTTAATTATATAACTATGGCATGTTGCCAATGCAAATGAGGAGAAATTTTGATAGTGCTTTAGAAGCTTAAAAAATTATTACACAATGTGCCATTTTACCTCACATTGAGTACAATACAACGTATCACCATTGTTGATGCATTCTGTTTAGTGGTGCAATTCTAGTTTATTCTGAATATATCTGGCAAGTTGGCAATTATACACTCGTATATAAGTTTGGCATGCCTTTAATAAACTTAATGTAAAATACATTATACTATATTATGTTTAGCAATTATATATATATCATATATCATTCCTTAATAACAACATTACTTAAAAGGTATGATATTTGTTGAATGTCATTATATGAACTTTTCTAGATTTAATTGCTACATCTAATTTTAAATTTGACTTTGAAATTATGTTATTTTATTTTTTTACATCTCCACGGCATAATCAAGCTTGTTCTTTACCTGGAGATGGTTTACTAATAGAATGGCTGTTAACATCCCTTTATACTTGTAGCTGAGATTACCAAGGAAACCTACATGACTTGATTATCTGACAATAAAGAAAAAAAACTACTGTAAGAATAACAGAAAAATGATACATGATTATCAAGAAAGGTTTTGTGTGCAATGCTAGAAAAAACTTTCCATTTACTTAAACTCAGACTATTCTAAACTTTCACAAAAAAAGAGGGTTCCCCAAACAAAGAAACCCTGTTTACGGAAACCCTTGAGACTGATATACCGTATATACTCGAGTATAAGCCGAGTTTTTCAGCACACTTTTTGTGCTGAAAAATGCCCCCCTCGGCTTATACTCGAGTCAGCGTCTCGAGAACTGAGGAAAGTGAGTACGCTGCTCAGAGACTGCCAGATGACCCTGCTCGGAGCGCCGCCCACCGGAGCAGCAGTGACGCGATGCGACGCTCGGCGAGGTAAGTAAGAAGAAGAAAAAAACCTGCAGTGGCCAGTCAGGAGCAAGGATGAGTCAACGGCGCGCTGGTCAGGCGAGAGGAGCTCCAGGTGTGGTTCTAATTTAGCTGGGAGGCACCTAACATATTACGGTTGTCTATAGGGAAACTCCCTACTCCCCTTGTTGTTTCTATTTTAAACTTTCCCTAAGCATCAGGCTACACAAGGGTGAAACTATAGCTTTGGCAGATCATGGAACTGCTATGGGGCCCAGAAGTACTGGGAGTACAGGACTGTCTGGCAACATGGTGATTTATGAAGGACCGAATAACATTTGTCAAATACATTTGGATAAAATAACTGTATATAAAGTTTGGAAACAATATACAATTAATTTGAAAGCCGTTAGTATTCTATATCACTAGAGGCATTTCCTATGAGATGTAAATCAGAGGGTCAAGAGATTCTTTAAAGAAGAAATCCAGTCAAAAGTAAAACAAAGAAACATAATAGCCCTTTAAAGCTTTTGCTGTAAAACTGATTTCTGATCTGGAGTTGTCAGCATCGTTCAAACCACTTCCTCATTCAAATAAATTACTGTGAGCCTAGGATGTTGTGGATTTGCACCCAGCCTATGTGCTTCTTGTGCTGCACCTTCCTCGACCACTCTGAACTCTGCTTATACTAAGTCAAATTTAGATACTTACACTGCCAGCACTGAAAAAAAAATGAATGATGTAATAATGAACTGTATTAATTTGTGTCTTTTATATCTGCCTAGAATTCAGTTGCAATGGTTTGGTTTGAGTCCCAATAACAAATGGCTAGGGTTCTAAGGCTACCTATAGAAAAATTATGTCATATGGCCTGTTTTTAAGTCTGTTGATATCTGCACACATCTGGATCACCCTTTTAGAGAACACTTAGTTCAAATGTAGTAGACCTTCCAGTGAACTAAAGCTTTAACAGATATGTCACTCATAGCCCTGAACACAAAATAGGTGGTTAGGAATGCTATTTGCCCTCACCACAAAACAATAATGCTTAAAAATAATAGTAGGGATGCACCCAAATTACAGCCATCTTAACATTTCGGCCAAACACAGTACTTTGGGCAAAATGCCAAAAGTACAATTTTGTGGCCAAAAATGTGGTGCACCCCTAGTTTATCTCATCTCCACTGGAGAAAAACTTTCAGAAGGCTGAGCGGGGGTGGGGAGTAGATCGCTCTCACCGGTGTAGAAGGAGACCGAGCTCTCCTCCAACACCACCCTGCTTGACCTCCTGTGACAAGCAAATTAGGATGGAGAGTGGGAGGAGACAGCTGTCAGCTGTCACAAAAGGCTGAGCTGGTAGTGCTGGAGAGGAGTCAGCTGTCAGCTATTTCACAGGAGACCGAGCTCTCCTCCCTGCACTGCCCACCCAGCCTCCTGTGACAGGTGAGTCAGAATGGAGAGAGGAGTACAAGCGCTCAGCGATCAGCTGATGGTGTTTGTAAATAATTGAGGACATAGTATGTTTACTGTGTCCCCCAGTGATGAATGGACAGGAAGTGCTCTACATCACTTCCTGTTCATTTATGATTCATTTATGATTGTGGACATAGTAACTTGTACTATAGAGGCTTCCTGCTCATTCATAACAGGGGCTGCAGAAAAAAACATTGAGGACTCTGTGTCTCTTTTTCGATTTCAAAAGGGAAATATCAGGGGTCTGTTTAGACCCCTGATATTTCCCCAGAGCCCCTGACAGCAAATAAATGAATAAATATGTCCCTATAATGACACCTCAGGCGGCATCTCACTGGGTCACTTGGGAGGGTGGGGCTATGGCAGGTGCGCTCTTAGCAACCTGTGATGCTCTGTCCAATGTCACCAGTGAGATGGGCGGGACACTGGAATGAGGTACCGTGCATCCCCCCGCGTGCCCCCTCCATAACCTGTGCCTTCCCCCCTCCCAGGTAACGTGCACTGATACCACCCCTAACAACCCCCTGCCCCTATTTAAAGTGAAGGAAGTTGGGCTGAATCAGCCACTGACTTTGTATGTGTCTTGAATAGTTTCAATAGTTAAATATCCCTGCCATCATTACTGATTATGTTCCTGTTCAGTTGGGAGGCTTGGGTGTTCCTGCCCTACTTTGCATGCCCGAGCTCCTTGCGTGGACAAATAATGGACAAATTAGGTGCACAGACCCAGATATTAAGAATAAACTTCTCAGCAATAGAATCACATTTACAAGGTAGGCACAATTGAACCCTATTTTTGACATAGACTGCACAAAGGTACTAATGGAGTTTGCATACTTGCAAGAGAGCCTCTCTACCCTTTTTAACTTATTGCTATAAGAACCATTAAAGGTCAATTCACACTTATACACACCTTGAAATATTCATTATCAGCCATTGCTTTCATGAGAGCCCATTTATTTTAACACAAAAATGGATTTGCATCTTTGATGTGAAGTTTGATGCAATGTAGCACAGGTAACTTTGCTTTTACTGTTTATGTGTGATTTGCCTTGTGGTAACACACATAGAAGTCAATCCGGTCTTTGTGGTATGGAACCCATGAATGAGAATGCTGCTTTATAACTCAGATTTATAACTCTGATTTATAACTCAGCAACAGGTACAGCAGCAATGAAAGAAATAGTGTTATCTATATGAAATGAAAAAACTCTAGGCAAACTGCAAATGACACATGTGAAGCCTTAATGCTAAGCTTGAGCTAATTGGCAATTGTCTTGGCAGCATTAGGTCTAGCGAAAATCCTAAGAAGTCTTGGCTTCAATTTTTTGGTTCTAAAGAAAATCTTCAACAGATAACAAATTAAAAGGAGCTTTCAAGATTTCAATGTATATTTCTCAATAGAAAAGAAAATATGCTGAAATTTACTGCAATATTTGTAATCTTATGTCTAAGCAGATATGAAAAAACAAGTTGGCAGCTTTGTGCTCATTAATATATCGTTAAATATATTCCTTTCTAGTGCAAGCAGTGTAAGTACCTAAATTTGATTTTGTGTCAGTCTCTTGCAGTCCTTGTACAACAGGGTTTAGACTGGGAGAGGGAACATGGAATGTGACAAGGAACCAGGCAGTTGTGCTGCAATGCGTATGTGCCAACAAGGGATATGCTTATACGTGGAGAGAGTAGAGTGACAGAGAGATAAATTGGCAGGTGCATTTGAGCTACAGTTGACCTCTTTCTGACCTACATTTGACCTGCTTCAAGTGAGGTTTGTATTTCCATATACTTGTATGGTAACACAAACCTCTGTGAAGGTTCTCATAAATCCAGGTCATGGTATGTCTGTAAAAAATAAATGAAAGCAACTGGACTTGCTGTATTTTTCTTGAAGATAATTTGTTGGTCATCTGACTAGCTATCTCAATGCATAAAGCTAGTTGGATGATGATAATAACACCTGCTAGCTCAAATCATGCAAATGCGTTTAACACCTTACCTTCATGAGGTCTCTGACCCCGTGCTGGTTTTGATAAACAGATTATGTTGATTTGGAGCAACATTCACCATATTTATTCCCAGACAATTTTTGTGCAAATCATTCTGAATTGAGAAAACTAGTTGGATGACCAGCGAAACATCTTCAGGAAAAATACAGCAAGTCCAGTTGCTTTGATCTACTATTTACAGGTGTAATGCAAACCTGCTTAAAGGGAACAAAAGCCTATCAACACAGACCCTTAAGCTTATCTCATGGGAAATTAAAAAAAACATTTTCGCCACTGTACATTTTTTATTGAAAAAAAATAGTCTAATTAAAAGTACCAAATATTGAACTAAAACGCTAATCATGTGACACAACCGGTCCCGGGTCTTCTTTCTTCAGCTCCATAGTGTGGTAGAGCTATGAAGCTTCTTGGTGATGTGGGCTCTGTCCATTGTCTGTTGTCTGTTGAAAGGGCCCATCACAAGCTGCTGCAGCATCAAGGAATTAACACATGTAAGGAGGCACTCACAAAACCTGTAAAAAGAATGAAGAGAAAACTATCTAGGTGAGGGGACATGGGAAATAGGCCCCCTTTTTTCTAATCCTAAGTTCGGCTTTTTAATTTAAAAGAGACAGTTTTGTAGTTTTTCACTTTCAAAATGAATTGTAATGAAGCCAGAGGTACTTCTGTACTGAAATATGCTGCTCTTGAAATTAATAACACCCAAGTATAATTAATAGATTTAATAATTTTAATATCAAAGGTTCAGCTCCAGCCATAATGTTTGGTTTTGGATAAAAGGTTAGATTTTTTCCTTTTCTTTAGTAATTCTTCATAGTAGATATTCTGACAAAGACTGACCCCTACTGACAACCACTCACAGACTCATTTTCTCACAGATGTGAGATTCTTCCTCATGCTGAAACCGCCTCATTTTATACTCATTACTTTGAACTGTTGTGGTCAAAAAGGTGGGCGGAGGGGCGGTTGTGGTCAGGTTGTGAAGGAGTTTGCACGCATAGGGGTCTATTCACTAAGCTGCCGAGGGCAGCCGAGTGAATGACCGATCTGAAGTGAAGTGAGCCGAACACTGTTCGGCTATTCACTTCAGGCTGGTACGGCTGATTTCAGCCATACATCGGCTGAAATCAGCCATACATTGGCTTGCTTCGCGTGGCTTCGGGTCGGCCGAACATGCTCAGCATGTTCGGCTGACCCGAAGTGCAGAAGGAGTTCGACTCAGCCGATCCAACATCTGGATCGGCTGAGCTGAACCTCCGGCAGGCTTCTCACTGCTGTTCGGGCTATTCTTAAAGATGCCGAACAGCAGTGAGTGAATAGCCGAATGCCGTTGAGCGGCATTCGGCTCAGCTGTTCTGCTCGGTCCCTCAGAGGGACAGGAACAAAAGCCTATCAACACAGACCCTTAAGCTTATCTCATGGGAAATTAAAAAAAACATTTTCGCCACTGTACATTTTTTATTGAAAAAAAATAGTCTAATTAAAAGTACCAAATATTGAACTAAAACGCTAATCATGTGACACAACCGGTCCCGGGTCTTCTTTCTTCAGCTCCATAGTGTGGTAGAGCTATGAAGCTTCTTGGTGATGTGGGCTCTGTCCATTGTCTGTTGTCTGTTGAAAGGGCCCATCACAAGCTGCTGCAGCATCAAGGAATTAACACATGTAAGGAGGCACTCACAAAACCTGTAAAAAGAATGAAGAGAAAACTATCTAGGTGAGGGGACATGGGAAATAGGCCCCCTTTTTTCTAATCCTAAGTTCGGCTTTTTAATTTAAAAGAGACAGTTTTGTAGTTTTTCACTTTCAAAATGAATTGTAATGAAGCCAGAGGTACTTCTGTACTGAAATATGCTGCTCTTGAAATTAATAACACCCAAGTATAATTAATAGATTTAATAATTTTAATATCAAAGGTTCAGCTCCAGCCATAATGTTTGGTTTTGGATAAAAGGTTAGATTTTTTCCTTTTCTTTAGTAATTCTTCATAGTAGATATTCTGACAAAGACTGACCCCTACTGACAACCACTCACAGACTCATTTTCTCACAGATGTGAGATTCTTCCTCATGCTGAAACCGCCTCATTTTATACTCATTACTTTGAACTGTTGTGGTCAAAAAGGTGGGCGGAGGGGCGGTTGTGGTCAGGTTGTGAAGGAGTTTGCACGCATAGGGGTCTATTCACTAAGCTGCCGAGGGCAGCCGAGTGAATGACCGATCTGAAGTGAAGTGAGCCGAACACTGTTCGGCTATTCACTTCAGGCTGGTACGGCTGATTTCAGCCATACATCGGCTGAAATCAGCCATACATTGGCTTGCTTCGCGTGGCTTCGGGTCGGCCGAACATGCTGAGCCGAAGTGCAGAAGCCGATCCAACATCTGGATCGGCTGAGCCGAACCTCCGGCAGGCTTCTCACTGCTGTTCGGGCTATTCTTAAAGATGCCGAACAGCAGTGAGTGAATAGCCGAATGCCGTTGAGCGGCATTCGGCTCAGCTGTTCTGCTCGGTCCCTCAGAGGGACGGAGCAGAACAGAAAGAGTGAAAAAAGTTTTTAAAAAAGTAAATAGATAACGATTGTGCGGAGCTAGTAGTGGCAGCTAGCTCCGCCCAATAGTTTCCTATTGTCCGGCGGCTCTGCTGCTGTAAAATAAAAAATAAAAAAACTCTCCCGGGCGCTCTGGGAGCCTCCCGCTCCTGGCCGGCCAGGAGAGAAACACCGCTGTGTCTTTTTTTCTTTATTTGGACACGATCGATATCAGAATAGAAAAAAAAAAGAATTTTCCCATGGAAAAGCATTGGTACATTACTATTGGCTATTTCAATTTGCAATAGCCAATAGTAAACTAGCATTGTACCCGCCCCCTGCTGATGGACCTGATGGGGAACTGCA
>NW_017306427.1:279092-303894 GCF_000935625.1 Nanorana parkeri
CTCAGCCGAGCCGATGCATATGCGTTCGGCTCGGCTGAGCCGCTCGGCCATGATCGGGAGCTGTACGGGCTATTGTGAATAGCCCGTAGAGCACCCCTTCGGTTCTACTGAACCGAAGGGGTCCTGGGGCTGAAGCTGGCCGAAGGATCGGCCGAAGCTACGGCCAGATCCTTCGGCAGCTTCGTGAATAGACCCCATAGAATATTAAGTCTGCAAAATAAACTAAAATGGATATTTATTTAACAATTTTAAATAGAATCAGTCTCTGATCATTGTGTTACCAGATATTACACAAATATAAATACTTAATAAAAACTTTTTAATAGTACTTTAAAGAAAATTGGCAATGGCACAAATATTGAAAATTGCTCATATAAATGTAAATATATTTGACTTCGAGGCATCATTTGTAATAAATAAATATTAACAACAACATAATAGCCTTTATGATGCAGAAGCTGTAATATGCCATGAAATGCTTCCCGAGGCTGTAGAAACAGATATTAGCATTAGCAATGGTTGTGAAATAACTGATAATAAGAATAAAAATGGAGCATCTTTTTCCATTGCCTGAAGATACACTTCCTTTTCTGAAACATCTACATTTATTATTCTCATGACTCATTGTTACTCTGTGTAAATAGAGTCCACAAACACTGCTTTGGTGTAACCTATTTCCTACTGAAAACCTGACATTTATTATACTAAAGTGACATTAAACTCAAGAAGAAAATCTTTAAAAAGGCATTCAAGTACCTTAACTATCAACATAAATGTATCTTATTTGTGTATGACCCAGCTGCAGATCCTCAAATCATCTTTGAATTCATGCTGACACTGTCCTTCCTTCTGGAGGGTGGCTACTTTTGTTCCCCATAGTCCCTGTGTGTGTTATGAAGTAGCCACCATCCCAAGCTTGCTCAGGTGATGGACCACGATCTCACATTGTATTGAAACTATAGTCTATCACAGGAGCAAGCTTGGAGCAGTGGCTATTTTACAACACACACAGGGGAACATGGGGGCAAAAGTAGCCACCTCCAGAAGGAAGAACAGTGCCAGCACCAATTCGGAGATGATTTGAGGATCTACAGCCGAGTGAAACACAAATAAGCTACATTTTTGTAAATAGTTAAGGCACTTAAATGCATTTTTAAGATTGAGCTCCATAATTTAGTGTCCCTTTTAATGTGATATAAAATAGAGAGAAATATCCTTCAAAAACATTATAGCACAGTTCCAGAGATTTACCTGTAAATTGGTCATGTGAAATTCCACTGGTTTAGCAGGCCTAAGTGGGCAATTTATGACTACATGTCTTATTGAGAATATTTCACCTCACGTCATGTTCCTACAATGGCAGGACAAGAAATAAAGGTCACAGAAAGACAAAGACAGTAATTATAACCTCAGAAAGGTTATAGACCTAACCAATTTTACTGAAAAAAAGGTTTTGTTGCAGTGTGTCGACACTTGATTGATTTCCCATCACTTCCTGTCCCAATTAGGAAGTGGGGATCAATTTTCCTAATGGGGAAATGGGACTGCAAATAAAAATCTGAAAGAGCTTTTAGCTCTTAAATTTTCTTTCCAAAACAAAAATGTTAACTGGTGTTGGTGGTTTTACTGACCTTGGATGAAGATGCTCAAAAGAAAACAACATTAACTGTGATGAGAAGTAGGGATTTAAGAGGTGGATAGGATAGGATGTAAAATATGAAAAGCAGTCACTCACATCCAGAATGGCTGAAGAAGAAGGCCAAGCACCACCTTGGGCCATAGCACCATGGAGGAAAGAAATAATATTGACATGATATGTTAGCAATTAAAATGCTACATACAAAAAAATATTTTTAAACCAAGTAGTCATACACATGCATAGGGATATTCTAACAAGGGGCAATAATTAGCTAAAATGTTCCATGCATAAAAGGGCTATTTATTTCTCATTAGGCATATATTTCATATCTGTGTTTTTACTTGGTATGGTGGGAGGTAGTGAGATGGGAATGGGTCACTGCTTTGATTCATTCACTTGTCTGTGTATAAATTTCACCTTGAGCTTTCAAGCTCTATAAACAACAGCTTTATTCAACAGAAGTTAAGGAGGAACAGGAAAACATGTAAAAATGAATTGTTTGCTCCACCTGCTGGCTACAAAACAAGAATACACAATATGCAATAGTTCATACTTGCTTGTATAAATATATGAAATATATTTTTTATATTTCTAACTTGCAAATTGGGAACCTCATTTTGTCTCTTCATCTTTGTGCTTTTCTCCCAGTGTTCATAATGTTTATCCTTACTGGGATGCACTAGAATTGAGATTGGTGATGTGACACTCAGTATCCTTGAATAGTAGTAAGCCTTTAGAATAAGACATGACATTTCTAATACACTTCCTGCCTGACACTAGAGGTGTTACATTGGAAATATATTTTGCAACATATACTGTTAATACCTTCTTCCTTGAGACATTAAAAGTACTATATAACTTAGTAATAGCTGAAATGATTAAGCTCCTGCTTTATAGACTTTGCAGGTGAAGAGATACAAGTAAAGGTCAACCTGTTTTTATTAACTGCATTATGAATGTAATAGTGATAGTTTCCCTGCTGGTATATGAATATATCTATTTAGAGTGTAATTAATAATGAATTATGGTTACATTCTTATTTATTTCAATAATAGGTAAAAAGTAGAATGGTCTAACCTCCCTACACACTTATAATTAGGAAATATATAACTATATAATATAGTCAGCTTCTGTTCAAAATCTTTTCTTACCATTATAATTATGTGATATTAAAAATATAATACATAAACAAGAAACATATAAAAGGCAATAAATGCATACTGACAGGGCTCTAATGTATATCATAATCAACATATAAGTCAGGATTGTTAACTATAAAAACACATCAGTGCAGTATAATTGGTGCTCTTGTTGCTCAATTTCTGGATTTTTTAAATTAATTTCTGTAGGTCCATTCAGTTTTGTTTTACTGTTATTAGGTGGTCCTGGACATGAAAACATTGTAGGATGGTTGGAATGGTGACAGTAACCAGAACAAATTACTGTGTCATCACAGTCATGTGTTCATTGCCATGATGCATTCACTACATTGCATTAGTAATCCATTTTCGTTATATTGGGAAAACAATATTTATTTATTTGTTGTTACCATCACTTTGTGTAGTAATTGAAAAATGCAAACTACAAATATTTACACACAGTAAAAGCACAGAACATTCTATTTTGTCAGTAACCTTTCAATATTTTTCTAAGTGTATATAGTTGTTGTTTTTTCAAGGACGACTCCACATTTGTCAAAAATAATGTAGCTTAGAACATTGCTATACATGCGTTTTTGTAAGTTACGTTATTAAAAATTACCTTACCATTTCAATCTGAAGCCACTGTAGTTTTCTAAAACTGTTCAAAGAATTCAATGCAATATGGCAGCCTGGAAGAGGTTCCTGATAGTGTGATTGGTTCACAGATTTTCTCAGAAGTCTGAATTAAGATACAAGTAACATTTTAGGCATCCCCTTTAATAGAAAAGGGTTAACTACATCTAAAGGATGCAGGCACAACAGCATTCCTCAATAGAACAATGAAAGTGCACCAGATGGGTATAATGAACCAGACCCTCCCATTCAGGATTCAGTCTGGAAAGTATATGGTGAAACAAACAGCCTTTTCTTCAGAACAAAAAAAAGTAGGTAATTTTTTTTAAAATCATAGTAATGAACAATGCTCACATTGATCACCCAGAGTTGAGTTTTTTTTTTTTAAATGGCGTTACACCTTAAACAGATTAGATTTTTTTACAATTCTGTTCCTAAAAATGTGCTGCTAATATGCAAATTAATTTCCATGTGAATATAATAATTGTAACATTCAATATGGATGGACAATAGTTAAGTGATTATTATTACATTCTGCCACTGTAAGTGAACTATGAAGGAAACAATAATATGTTTCATCTGAACAGGCAGCATTTTTTAACAGCAACATTATGTTTTCACTTAATATGTTTGATTTCAGCTTCTTTGGACTAAAATCACTTTTTTCCATAACTGCCCTATTTTATTGTTCTGCTGTTATTCATTTTCTTAGTGTGTCTTGTGTTTTTCCAGACATATTCTTAGGAGTTTTGGCACAATATAATTTTATATCTGTCATACTCACACCTCCAGTAAATAAGTGATTCTGGCCCACCTCTAGGGTGGATGGACATTAATCCAAGATGGTGTTAAATCTCACTTGTTGTTCTAGCTCTTAATGTTGCCAGTCATGTCAAGGATAAGCAACTCATACTGCCCCAAATACTTGCTAAGATGCACAGCCTATTACAGATGTTACCCTTGAACACTGTATTCTACATAATTGACCATATTTCATAATTGCTGACAATTCAGTAATGTCTGCAAAAGGAAAAGAACGGAATGAATACTAAATGTGTGTTCTTTTCTGCAAGGTCAAATCACTGTACTAAACCAGATAAAACAAGTCATCATATGTTACAGACGTTCTTAAATTGACAATCATTTCCAAGTGTAGAAGTCAGGTAAAATATGGAGATTGTTTTCCCAGAATACATTTAGACTGATGATACGGACAAGAACATGGTATGAATGAGCGTTTACAATGCCTGCACTGATTGCCAAGGCAAGCAAAGTAAATTTCAGTCAGAATTTGATCTGAAACTTGAAGCTAATTTTGCCAATAATGGGGTGGGGGCATTATGATTTTTCAGAGGCATGAAGAATGGCCAAAATATTATAACAGAATGAGACTAAAATTATTAAAAGCTCAAATCCAGTCAACCTTTTTTTGTTCCTGTATTGTGGAGGATGGTCAGAAATTTATAGCTGTATGTGGTCATACAATAGTGACTGCCCTTAACTAAGGGAGAAACAATTCGGGTCAGTTAATCTTTCCTCATAGCTGAGCTCCTCCATGCCTCTTATGAGTTTAGTCACTCTTCGCTGCGCTTTCTCCAGTTCCACATCATCCTTTCTGTGAACTAGTCCCCAAAACTGAACTGCATATTCCAGATTAGGTCTTACTAATGCTTTGTACAGGGGCAGGATTATGTCTCTATCTCTGGAGTCTATACCCTTTTTAATACAAGAAAGTATTTTGCTTGCTTTAGAAACTGCAGCTTGACATTGCATGCTATTATTGAGTCTATGATCTACCAGAACACCCAGATCTTTCTCCACCATTGACTCCCCCAAACATACTCCCCCTAGAGTGTATGATGCTCTTACTCTATGCAAAACTAATTTAAGCTTTGAATAAAGTTGGACTTGATTTATTTTTGTCTTACTTTCATTGTTAGATGTAGGTGTCAGTTATCCATTACAAGAGTTTTCTTAACTATATTTCTATTAATTTCTACTTGTTGCTGCAGTTTCTGTTTAAAAGCCAAAACTTTAATATTGGTGGGGCGTGGGTACCGCGCGAGCAAGTATGAACGTGTGATACAGCAGCTCCATCCTAACATCGGTCCCAGAGCTCCGACAGCATCTCCAGACACCCGATCTGCCACTGGACCCACCTGTACTGCTCAGTGGAGCTGGCCAGCATGTCACGGAAGAGGAGGGAGGGTCAGAGACCCGTGAAACTCACATCGGTTTTCTCCGGCGCAACCTTGCACCGCACCAAAGATGCCCCCTGCAGCCTTCCACACTAGAGGCAAGGATGCCTCTACAGCGCCGCCGGGAACTGAATCTTCGGCATCCTCTCACTCAGGCAGCCCGTCTAAGTCCAGAACTCCCCTGTCAGCAGTCGATGGTGACTCCAGGGAGGTAAGCTCAACGCACCCCTCCCTTGATAGCACCAGAGAGCTGAATTCCATTAGTGAATTTCCCACAACTACTCAGCCCATTCTTGATACTATTTAAAATGATATGCTGATATCCCTGAGATTTGCTATACACACTGATATGGTGTCCTTGGTCCATCAGCTCAAAAAGGATGTAGATGAAGTCGGATCTAGAGTGGATCATGCGGAAAACAAAATGGGAGAATTTGACTCCACTATCAATCAGCTTATCGATTCACGCGATAATATGTTTGACGAGGTCCCCTGGCTCAAATCTAAAGTGGAGCATCTAGAAGATTGATTGCGCCGTAACAATGTGAAAATTAGGGGGATTCCTGAATCGGTCGCACAATATGATCTATTACCTTATGTTCAGAAATTGTTCAAAGCTATCCTTCCAGATGAATATCCTACGGATACTATTATTGATCGTATCAATATACTTTCCAATATCACGTCCCGAGGGATGTGATATTGTGTATCCACTTCTTTCATGTCAAGGAACGTCTCCTAGCTGCAATGCGCAATCTGGATCACCTACCTGAACATTTCTCTCCCCTAAAGTATTTTCCCTGACCTGTCTCAGCATAACCTCAGCCTTTGCCGACAACTGGGACCCATCACCAGAGCCCTTCGGAATCATCACATCTCTTATCGTTGGGGAAATCCCACCAAAGTTATCATTAATCACAAAGGCATATCCCATGTGATCACCTCTGTGGAAGATGGAGCTTCCCTTCTGCGCCTCTGGAATATCGATCTCGCAGATGATCCACCTGCTTCTTCTGCTCGTCCTTTGAAGAAAACCTCGTCTGAGTGGCAATCGGCCTTTAAGCCGCATACACTGGACTTACTTGTCACAGGTCCTTTCGAAGTTTGGTTTTGTGGGTCCTGTGTGTTCTGGCCCTATACTCCTCTCCCTTAGCCCAAGTATGTTTCTAATGTGCTCTCAAAACCGTTCCCTATTATGAACGGTACCAGACAAGGGTGCTCATTATCCCCCCTAATATTTAACCTTCTTATGGAACCCTTTGCAGAATCTGTTAGGACCAACACTAACATATCAGGGTTCACCCTAGCTCAGAGATACAGACATCTCCTACTTAGTGGGGGTGCTGTACAATTAATGATTCCCTCTACTGTTTGGACCTTTTACAATTGTCATTATCCACCTAGGAAAGGCATCTCCCTGATATATAATGCTCTCCAGAATAAGCTTAATTTCACCTCCTCTCCCCCTTTTTTTTAAATGGGAACAAGATTTACAGAAACAATATTCTCCCACACAATGGACCAAAGCTATCCAAAGCCTGACCTATTACACCAGCAGTGTCAACCTCTGGGAACTATCCCATAAAATACTGCTATGTTGGTATCTGACACCCTATAGACTGTCTAAATTCTCATCTGGAGTCTCAGATACTTGTTGGCGTCAGTGTGGTGAAGTGGGCAACCTTCTACATATTTTCTGTTCATGTAGGGTGTTACTTACTTTTTGGTTCACCATTTTTCATACTCTGGAACATTATTCTGCATGTAATTGTTACAACCAGTACAATAAACACACTGCCTGCACTAAACGGCAGTAAAATGTGGACGAATCATTATTTTATTTTGTAATTATGTACATGGATTAAGCATAGTGAGATTTTCCCTACACCAAATTTTAAATTGTATCCTGGCTGTCACAGCCCTCCCTCCCTGCCCCCTATGACTTAGCTCAAAGTGCCTCCACTTGCTCGCCGCATGTAACCCACCCCTTACATGTGGGGAGATAAGAAATTTGTCTAGTCAGTCACAATCCTGTACCCCCGGCATTGGCATGTAGATCCTGTTACACTACACCACTTATGTGCGTGGGGCACCATGCAGTCTCACCCCCCACTGTCACTTGTATATGAGTGAATATTACAGCAGTAGTAGTATAGAAGCAAAGTTAGTAAATAAATAAATGCTATGAAAACATTAGCAACATTTGTGAATGTTTGGTGCTGCCTCAGTTACTGACATATAGGTGCCATTTAAATAAGGACAGACTTAAAGCTGTACTCTTTTCCCACATTTGTAGCAAGTCCCCTCTTTGTTTGAAACTGATTGCTCTCAATTCCCTACAAACTTGCATCTCCAAAACATAATGCTTTTAAGCTGCAGCAGCTATCCCAACCCCATCCTACTTTTCTGTCTGAACAACATCCATCATTCATAACTCACTCCCCCCCTCCTAATCCATGCTATCATTGGACCTCCTCTTGCAGCTAATAGCATTTTATCAAAGAACACATCCCCTGGGATCCCTTTGGACATGCTGATCACCCAATCGGCAGACTGCACAGCTAAAGTCTCCAACGTTCAGCAGGGAGAAGCAGGCACGTCTAAAGGGATCTCGGGCATGCAATCCTTTATATAATGTATAATGTATATGATGTTTACAGGAGCCTGTCAGCCCCTCCCACCAAACTCAGAGCAAAGACCAGCAGACAGACCCAGTGAAGGAGAACAAGGGAATGTATTAAATGTGTACACTACATTTTAGCTTTAATTTTAGAATTAATTTGTTCAGGGTTCGGTTAAACTAGCCAATATATTTCTGGATTGGGGGAAGAAACTAGGATATGGAGGGTATAACCATGCAAGCGTGGGATGGATTTTTCAATTCTGTAAAGGAAATATCCTTGATGAGCATTGATTATAGGGTCCCAGTGCAGCAAGGCAAGAAGCAAGAATGCTAACCTTTTAGCCATAGTCTGCTGTTTCAACTATGTTAAGGTGAAGGTTGGGCGGTGGACTGTTTTTGGAGCCAGCAATGAGTAAAGTAGGTATTACAACTTAGCTTTTACCAGCATGGGCTATGATTGTTACTCCAGTCTGTAGTAGTGGTGGTGATGTAGCAGACACATGTATGTAATCTGTCATACATGCCCGTATACTTTTCCAATGCAGACACTAAAGAAAAGGTAAAAATAGAGGTGTTGCCAGTCACAGACCCATTGTTCAAACAGGTTTAAAAGTGCATGGACAGATCGTCTTTAATGTTACCTTCTCTGAAATCTGCAATTTACTCAATTCCTTCCCACCTTACTTGTTTGAGAATTCTAAAGGTGTAAAATCATCAAATGTAAAATAATACTGCTTGTTCACTTGAGTCTTGCTTGACACTTAAGACCATGCATTTAGATATTTTTTTTTTTATATTGTAAGCCCTCACGGCCAGGGCCCTCCTTACCATCTTGTTTTGAATTGTATTGTTTTCCTTATATTGTAAGGCGCTGCGCAAACTGTTGGCGCAATATAAATCCTGTATAATAGTATATCTAATTAAACACAGCTAAGTAATACAGTAGCTTTATTAGAAGATGAGCTTCAATGAGAATACATTAGTAGAGTCAATGATTTTTTTAAGTGTACGTATAGCCAAAACTTTTTTTTACTAGTTTTGAAAAGAGTAAGGGTTAAAACACCGGATTATTTCTTGCTGTCTGTGTCTAATTATGGAGATTGCCCTTCACTTCCCATCCCATGGATGCAACAGGAAATAAGATGAAGTTTCTACAAACTAAGAGCAATTCTTTTTTTTTGTCACTAGAAAAAAAATGCCTTTTATTGTAAAATGTACCTCTTGTTTTGGAGACAACAATAAAATATTTAATTTACCATCATTTTCTGTCTGAGCGACAATGGTCATTAGGACAAATAGGGAGAGTGAATTTATCCAACAGAGACAAAGGGGGTGATTTACTAACCTAAACACAGGCACGCACTAGGTGCGTGTGATTTTTACACAGCAAAACGTATTTATCAACCAAAAAGTCTCTAAAAGCATATTTCCACTAATGCCATATATGGGAAAATCATGCACATTATGCATATATAATGCTGCTTCACAGTTTAGACAAAAATGGTTAGCTCATGCATTTACATTCCTGCATTCATCAACGCAAGCAACACAATGTAGAGCTAATTTACACAACATCAACTTGCAATTCATGCAGGGCTTTGCACAACACATCTGCTGGGTGTGTACACACCACAAAGGTGTCTAGATTCCACCAATAGATCATGCTGGGAGGGAACACACTACAGAGGTGTATACATGTTCGTGGCGTGTTTATAAGGTTAGTAAATCAACCCCATAGACAGCAATAATAAAAACTCAACAGGGATTTCTAATCCTTTCCTACTCTATCCAAAACTAAGAAAAAATGTTTTTGCTAATCATACATTTTAAAGCTAAACTCCAGGATGATATAAAATCCATATTACTGATATATAAAAATCAACTGCGCCAAAAAGCAAGCTAACAGCTACAAGGCACTAGAATGTACACCCACTGTGAGTGTATATACGTGAAAAATGAATAACTGAATGTGCCGAGCTACAACAAAGAGCAATACAAAAAAATCAGTGACTCAAACGAATGTCAGTGAATAAAAATCAATCGGGTGTAAAGTCTTTAAATGTTCATAACTCTGAAAATGTCCATATATAGCAATAGTGATAAATATTTATTGTTCCCTCACCAAATGCACCAGGTGCATCACACCAGATATAGCTGTGCTCACCTTATTGATAGACCCCAACAAAAGGTCAAATCAGGCAATTCCCTTCTTAACCAGGGAACGGGGGCCCTGATCAGCGGACCCCTGATGAAGTCACGCTGGACGTAATGTGCATAGGGCATAATGCGCATTCGGAAATGTGAACAGTGTATTAGCCTGTATTTGACATGGTAATAGCCTCTTGCAGTTTATTGTTCAGTAGGTACAGCAGAGTTCAGTGAGGGGAGGAAGAAGCAGCACACAAAGCCAATCAGGAGTGCAAAAAACATGCTTATAGTTGGAGAAAGCAGAATTACAGAAAGATGAGCACATATGTGTGTTTTTCTGTTTTTTTGGGTTCTGTCACAGGGCAAGGATGAGGAGTAAACCTGTAAGGGAAAGTGAAGCTGCAGCAGAGAAAGATCAGGCTCCCTAACTCGGAAAGACAGGGCTATGCTCTGAGGTAAAGTTGTGTAGCTAGGACTGGAATGGACAAAAGATAAATCCTTTGGCAAATACAACAGTTCCCATGTGTGTATTTCATCTGTGTATTTAGCTGACTTCCTGGAGTTCAGCTTCAATGGTAGCTGAGAAGAGGTCCCTTACATGTGTGGAATTTGAGCGCAGCCTATATTTTTAAGCATGACTTTTAGTGATATTAATTTAATTTAAAAAACTGCACGCAATAAGATAACGGGCAGCTGACACTCGAAACAGGATCAGTCCAATAATATCAATATGCTATAACTAAGCTGTGGGGCCAAAACGTGCCACTGGTTTGTTATTGACTGTTTATATGCCTCCTTTAAAATAAATTGATATTATTGAACTGATCCTGTTTCATCTGCCGGTTTTCTATGGACGTTTGGATTTAAGGCTTAGGCGCATACCTTACCAGGCACAGAGGTGTGAGAGTTGAGTCGCTCCATTTCTGTCTATTATAAGATAACTGGCATACTCATATCATATGTTTTTTTTACATATAAGGCCTCTCACAAATGTCCATCTTTCCAGTAGTGAAGAAGACTCAAATGTCTGTGAATGCAAGGCTATACTTTAGAGACAGAGGGGGGCACTAGCCTAGTATTAACATAGCGGGAACACATGGCCTTCTTGCTCCTCAGATACTGGCTCTATGCCTGGTATGTACCAGGTTGGTGTCTTTCAGAGATCGAAGAAGAGTTACAGTTTTGTTTTTTTGTTTTTTTAAATCAGAGCTGCAAATATCTGTAACAGAGATAAAAGGAACACAAAGTCACGGACTTGAATGTGAGTCACGTTTTTAAAAACAAATACATAAAGTAAATATACAAAGTCACGGACTTCAATTTGAGTCACGTATTTAAATCCAAATAAATAAGGCAAGACTCTTACTACATATTTTAAAGGTGGCGTGAAGGACGTGTGGGTTGTAATACCAAATAAACTGAAAAATAAGTGCAATATAACTTGTTAAAGGAATATTTCCAAACATCTTTTTACCTGTACTATTGTATAGATAGTAATTAAGATACAGGTACACAGATGCAGTGTTTTTGAGGATTTCTTCCCTCTGATCAATGATTTCAGTTCGATGTCTACACCATTCTACTCCATAAATTCCAGCAGTCAACCAATTAAAGTTCTGGAACTGATTTTGCATATCAACAAGCCACTAAACAAATAGTATTTAAAGCTCATTTCTGGGCAAACCCTTTTTATTCTTAAATCTCTCCACCCTTTCAAAGAAGCCCACATAATAGCCGGCTGCCCAAAATTGATGAATTGAGGAGAAAGGAGCTGGGGAGTTTAAAAAAGAAAACTTTTTTATTAAAGCATTCATCGAAATGTATATTTGAAAAAGTAAAAATTGTGCTGGAGAACATTTTTAAGTGAGGGAGAAGGTTGCCCCACCACTTCCTCTCACATGATAGGGACAGCTGTTTTACAAATGTATATTTGCTTTAGGTCTCTTGCTTGCTGCACATTCCTGCCATCCACAGTACATAATTTCAGAATATATGGCTGCACTTTATTATTTGCCTGAGGGAGTATAGAGCTAATTGTGACTCATTCTTCACACAGTCTTAAAAAAAATAACTCAAGGTTAACTTAGATATTTTCCCTTTTAATATGGAAACACTGTTATCAGAAAACATGATGGTTGCTTATTTTACAACCTGCAAAATAATTCTCTAAGTTTATAGCAAACATGGGTAGGCAATGGTTACTTTTCTTAACCCCTGCATTAGCATTTTGCATTCATGATGGATGGATGTAACTGCACATGCCACCAATTGGTTATAGTAATGTCTATTTTTATTTGTCTCAAATACAATAGGCACTATTAATGTGCACAGGTATACTCAGTCATTTCTTTCACAAAATGACAGTCGTCAGCTCTTTTGAAAAATATTAAGTGCTCATGTCCATTGTCTGCTGCCATTTGATATAGAAGTGAATGCAACTGCATAAAACAACAATCTCTGATAGCGGCTGTTGATTCTATGAGTCTTATCAAATATGTCAGTCACTACTGCACTGATGTGTAGTTACCTTTGATCCTACACAATATATTTCTCACTTAGAGAACTGTCTTCTTTCATTTTGTCAAGAATCCAATATAATTGCACATGTCAGTAGCAGCTGCCAATTATGAGTAGACTACGGTGCTTTCTCTTTACTTGTTCACATGTTCCTGCTCCTAGGCTGTGTTCCTATAGAGTAAGCTGCCAAAGAGAGGTACCTCCTGAAGACACAGTGACTAATGTCTGATGGGCTTATTCATATTTCTCTATTAGTGGAACATTTCCTTGTTTGTGTTGGGCATCTGGGACTTGTAACAGTGTGTATCCCTCTGATGCCCGAGCAAAAGGTATTCACAGTGACAAATTTTATTAAGCAGTGCACATGGAAGTCCTTTTAATATTGTTAACTGACCACCAAATGCAGCTTTTGTTATTGTGATGTGTGCTGTAAACCGAGAGATCCTTTTTATGAAGATACTAACAAAAGTGTGCCCATTCTGGCTGTGTTGTTTATTAAATTCTCCAAACCATCTGACTCTGAAAACTGTGCTGTATATGACTTCCCTACCCATATATTGTGTTTTGTGTGACTTACTCTGACTCTGTACTGTCTCACTCAGTATATACAGTATGCTGTGCATGACATATTCTAAATGTCTCCTCTGCACACACTGTTTTATATGTGAGTTACTCTAGTCTACCCCATGCTGCAGGAGATGCAGTATGTTACATAGTAAAAACTACCTAATTTTGTATTTTGTGCTGTATATGACATACCCTGTACCATTCCATTCTGAATGTTGTGATCTCTGTTTCCTGTTACATAATGCTAATCATCACAGTATTGTTATATTAAAAAACTAAATTTGTAACATGGGACTTGAATTTCATCATGTTCAGGCACCCATTTGCTAGCAGTTATTTAAGAACAGAGAGTTTCCATCCCAAAGCCCTTAAAAGGAAGCTGAAATAAAGTGGTATATAGCTGATGCTGATGCTTTGGCAGTTTTTGTAGGCTCCAGAAGTTGATGGTGTTTGGCAAGAATCTGGTTTTATGTGTTTTAGGCTCTGGATTCTGGCCACATAGAGTGAGAGTTGGCTCCCTGGCTATATTTTACGGCCAGGTTTTCAGCAGGTTTGGAGGTCAGGTGACTTTAATAACAGGTGGCTGTTTGAGTGTGGTGTATGCATGTGGAGAGGCTTTTCTGGTCTGTGAATTTAACCAAAGTTCAACAGAGCTGGTGGGACAAATATATCTTAAGTTTGGACTTGTGCTGGACAAACAGTACCCCCTGTGTGGGAATTAACTTTCTGTTGTATTGTTTTTTGAATAAAAGTAGGGTTGAAAAATGATATTGATGAGTGGATTGACCTTGATGCTTGCTCTCTTTAGATCTAAACATGCACACAATATTCATGATAATACACAAAATATATGTATGAAAAATTTGAGCGGCTATTTATTAAGTTGATAGCCATTATTGCAAGATTAAATCGCCTTGGTCTTTATGCAACTTTGTTAATGTTATATTGATCTACTGTTTCAGTCAAGATCATTTTTTTTATTGTACGGTGTATAGTAAAGGATTTGACTCAATCTATTAATCAATTACCATTGATTCTTTTGCAGTTATATATACTTTTTTATTGATTTGTTCTCTGGGAATCCTATGTTATGCTCTCTTTGTTTATTGTCGAAATAAATATATATATATATATATCCAAAAATATTGGCATCCCTGCATTTCTATCAGATAATGTACCACTTTGCGCAGAAAATTGTTGCAATTACAAATGTTTATGCATTCTCATGTTTATTTCTTCTGTTTGTATTGGTATGACACAAAAAAAGTTGAGAAAAAAAAAGCCAAATCTGACACATTCCACACAAAACTCCAAAACTGGACTAGACAAAATTATTGGCACCTTCTTCAAATTGCAAGAAACAATTGCATTCCAAGTTTTTGGGGAAAAGCATGGACAATCTCAAGGTTACAAGTCCATCTCCAGAGATCTTAATGTTCCTGTGTCCACTGCGCGCAACATTGTCAAGACGTTTACAGCCCATGGTAGCTAATCTCGCTGGACATGGACAAAAGAGAACAATTGATCAAAGATTGCAATAAAGGATTGTTCAAATGGGGGATAAAGACCCTCGATCAACTTCCAGACAAATTCAAGCTGACCTTCAGGCACAGGGTACAACTGTGTCAGCTTGCACTATACGTTGCCATCTGAATAAAAAGGGAGGCTATGGTAGGAGACCCTTGAGGACCCCACTGCTGACACAGAATCATAAAAATGCCAGATTGGAGTTTGCCGTAACTTACCTGAGGAAGCCAAAATCCTTTTGGGGAAAATGTGCTGTGGACAGACGAAACAAAATTACAGCTTTTTGGTAAAGCCCATCATTCTACTGTTTTCAGAAAAAGAAATGAGGCCTTTAAAAAAAAAATACAGTCCCTAAAGTCAAACGTGGTGGAGGTTCACTGATGTTTTGGGGTTGCTTTGCTGCTTCAGGCACTGGATGTCTTGACTGTGTGCATGGCATTATAAAATCTGAAGCCTACCAAAGAATGCTGGGGTGCAATGTAGGGCCCAGTGTCAGAAAGTTGGGTCTCCGTCAGAGGTCATGGGTCTTACAGCAGGACAATGAACCAAAGCACACGTCAAAAAGCACCCAGAAATGGTTTCAGACAAAGCGCTGGAGAGTACTGGACTGGCCAGCAAAGAGTCCAGATTTGAATCCCATAGAGCACCTGTGGAGTGATCTCAAAACAGCAGTTGGGAAAAGGAACCCTTCCAATATGAGAGACCTGGAGCAGTTGGTGAAAGAAGAGTGGTCCACAATTCCTGTAGAGATGTGTAAGAAACTCATTGATGGTTACAGGAAGCGATTGATTTTATTTATTTTTTCCAAAGGCTGTGCTACCAAATATTAATTGAGGGTGCCAATAATTTTGTCCAGTCCATTTTTGGAGTTTTGCGTGGAATGTGTCAGGTTTGGCTTTTTTTTCTACTTTTTTTGTGTCATACCAATACAAACAAAAGAAATAAACATGAGAATGCCTAAACATTTGTAATTGCAATAATTTTCTGCGCAAAGTGGTGCATTACCTGACAGAAATGCAGGGGTGCCAATGTTTTTGGCCATGACTATATATATTTATATTTATATACTGTATCTGTGTATGTATATTTCAAAACAGGTGTCAAACAACTCAGGTGTAAAATTAGGCATGACTAAAATAAAATTACAGAAAAATCATTATTTTTCTTTTAAATTAGATTGTTCTTTGACTTTAACAGAATCATGAAATATTGTAAAAGATACTGCTGCACTGTTGAATTGTAATGTTAATGTGGTTGACTTTTAAATGAGTCTTAAACCCGGAATGCAAGAGTAGATTAGGTGAATCACCAGTGAAACAAATGATTAAATATTTGCTTATTTCAGCTTCCATTTAATTTCTAGTCTTTATGATTGAAAATGCATCAATTAACGGTATTTGTTTAATTACATGTGAAATACACTGCTTTTTTTTAACATTTTAAAATTGCACATTCAGAAATTTGATGTGACCTGGAAAAAGGTAACCTAAAGGCAGGGAAATCACATATTTGAAAAACAAATATATGTTAATGTATAACATTTCTAACTGTTTTAAAATTGGGGTAAAGAATATGCTGTGTTCTCATAACACCAATTAAAAGTTCAGAATTGTCTTCGATAAGTCTTGCTAAACCCATCTTTTCAAATTAATTAAAGCTAAATCTTGAAAATGCATTAAGTACCTTAACCACCTCCTGTCCGCCGAACGTTCACAAACAGCCGGAAGGGAGTCTTCTGGATGCAGGTGGGCGTCTTTAGATGTCCTCCGTACCCGTGCCCGCTCGCATGCACCCCCCGACACGCACGAGCGGGAAACCACCTGAATTTTAAACCGCCAGCGATGGCTGTTTACATACAAGAGGTCCGGCATCTATAAAGACGCCCGATCACTTGTATGCTGCATGTCTCTGTGTGCCCCCCCCTTACCTCTCCTCGAGGTCGCCATCCCTGCTGCCGACGTCCCCACGATCTTGGGTGTCCGATCCGGGATGGGGACGTGGCTCCGTGCACTGAGAACGGAGGAAGATCAGTACATGATCTGCCTCCGCTCTCCTCCCCGGTCTCTGAATGCAGGAAGTGATGTTTACTACATCACTTCCACATTCCTCTGTCACTCTCCGGTACAGAAACCGGAGAGAAGCTGATGAAGCATAACTGTGCTTCATCAGCTTCTCTGGGGGTCCCTAGGTGACATTAGGGGTCTTAGGGACCCCTGATGTCTCCATAAAGGGGACCTGTCACTGTAATTTCATATCACATAGGGGGATTCTTATACCCCTGTGTGATCACAATAATATTAAGTGTAAAAAATAAATGGTCACAAAATAAATAAAATTTACACACACACACAAAAAAACCCACAATTTTTTTTAAAGTCCCCCACCCTCACATAGATGCTCAAAAATGCGCCTACACGCAAAAACGACGATTGCGCCAATTACGCAGCACTTGTTACATATCTCCACGAATGTCGCAGTGAGAGCAATAATTCTAGGGCCATCAAACTTAAAAATCTTTTAAAGCGTCGCCTATGGCCAATTTTGGGTATGGTAGTTTTTGCGATTTCGCAGGCGCGCTGAATTTTAAGGCTTCACATGTTTGGTGTCTATTTACCCGACGTGACCCCTTCTTTTATATTGTACCAAAAAATTGGGTAATAATAAATGTTTCCTAACATAATAAAGGAAAACAGGTCTGTTTTTTTATTTTCTCCACTTTTTTCGTTGTATAGTAAAAAATAAACCCCCCCAGTGGTGATTAAATACCACCAAAAGAAAGCTCAATCTGTCCCTAAAAAATAGTATAAAATGCATTTCAGTACAGCGTTGCATGACGGAATAAATGTCAGCCAAAGTACCGCAGCACTGAACACTGAAAAATGTCCTGCACAGGAAGGGGGTGTAAACACCACAGTTTGCAAGTGGTTAACTATTAACAAACATGTATATTTTTTGGCTACTTTTGCTCCCCATTGTCCCTGTGTGTATTGTAAAGTAGTCACCACTCCAAGCTTGCTCCAGGGATGGACTATAATCTTACATAGTTTACTAATTTGCATTGAAATTGTAGTCCATTACGGAAGCAAGCTTGGAGGAAGGACAGTGTCAGCATGAATTCAGAGATGATTTGAGGATCTACAGCCAAGTGATACACAAATAAGCTAAATTTTTTCTAATAGTTAGGGTACTTGAATGCTTGTTTAAGATTGAACTCCTGACTTAAGTGTTAGTTAAATGTTTAGCTGTACCACATGGAGCATTACCATATATAACTGATTTGTGATGGCAATTGACTTCTTTCTGAAGCATATACAAAATTATAAAGGTAATAGGCCATGTTAAATGCATTATATATTGTCTACATTGTATTTTTTTAAAGCACCCTGCTTATTTTGAATGTATAATTAAGGAAACATATTTTGCTCTATAATGTACTAGTAAGAGGAAACACTGATGCAAATAAACAAAAATGTAACATATATAAAAATCTTCCTTATGTTTTTTAGGGTTGCACAGATACCAAGTACAGTACTCGGTACAAGTACGAGTACATGTACCGATACTTTTGAGCTCCAAGACTACACTACGATTTTGTTTTTATAAATAGAAATAATGGGATGCACAGATACCAGTTTTGCGAGTATGAGTACTGGTACTTGCCGAGTACTTACAAGTACGAGTACTGATACATTTTTGTTTATTGTCATGTGACAGTTTTTCTAAAACAATACAGATTAATGATTTCAGGACAGTGGTGGAGCACCAGAGCCAGGTCCCAGCTGCAACCGCTGCAACCCTGGTAGTTCTCATGAAAATGCCAAGTATCTGCACTGGTACTCGAAAAGTATCTGAGCTTCCCTAGTTTTTATTGATATTTAACAGAAAAAAATCAATTTGTATGGTTGTCTAACTGAAAAGACAAGTTTATTTTAATGTCTGGTCAAAGAGAGGCATCTGTGTATCCCTTAAGTTAGACTGACACAGGCCTTTTATTTTACTATAGCAGAACTTGAAATTCAGCAAATGTTTCAGTTTGGATCTTGGTCTACTCATTCATACATTGTCAAATATGTTAACTTACTTTACAAGTGTCTTTGAAAAGGTGAATTTTGAACATCACTCCTATCAGAGAACAAAAATAAAATAAAAAGCTGGAATCAAAACAGTAAGGGTAAAATTCAAAATTCTTGTTCTTACGAAGTCATGGAGACTCTCAATTAAATTAATAACAGAGTGAATCACAGGAAATTGGATGATATGCTAAATTTGTTGTCTAGAGGTCAGGCTGGAATGTAAAGCAATAAATATTCTAGGATGTTACACTATTCATATCTTGTTGGGAGTATAGCTTATAACTCTTTGCTGTTCTTTCTTCTTTCAAGGTCATGGATTATATGGAACATTTGAAATGCTCTCATCTTGGAGGAAGACTAGAGAAGACCAACATGTTAAAGAAAGGACAGCAGTTGTGTATGCAGACACCATGATTTCCTTCTCTCTCACCACTGCCATGTATCTTGTTACCTTTGGGATTGGGGCCAGTCCCTTCACGAACATCGAAGCTGCAAGGATATTTTGCCGCAATTCATGTATAGCAATCTTCTTCAACTACCTCTACGTACTATCATTCTATGGCTCTAGCCTTGTGTTTACTGGGTACATTGAAAACAATTACCAGCATAGTATTTTTTGCAGGAAGGTTCCAAAGCCCGAAATTCTACAGGTGAAATCGTTGTGGTACAGGTTTCTTATGACTGCAAGATTTAGTGAAGACACAACAGACTCCCAAGAATCAAGCTCTTATGAAAGTCACCTTTTGGTTTGCTTCCTTAGACGATATTACTGTGACTGGATAACAAATACATATGTAAAACCTTTTGTAGTTCTCTTTTACCTTGTTTATATTTCCTTTGCCTTAATGGGCTACCTGCAGGTCAATGAAGGGTCTGACCTGAGTAACATAGTTGCAACTGAGACACGAACCATAACATATACCGCAATCCAGCAAAAGTATTTCAGTAACTACAGCCCGGTCATTGGCTTCTACATCTATGAATCAATTGAGTACTGGAATACAAGTGTTCAGGAGGATGTTCTAGAATACACAAAAGGATTTGTAAGAATATCATGGTTTGAGAGCTACTTAAACTATCTCAGAAAACTTAATATATCTACTGGTTTACCCAAAAAGAACTTCACTGACATATTGAGATACTCTTTTCTGAAAAACCCACGGTATTCACATTTTTCTGAAGACATCATCATACCCAAGAAATACAACAATGAAGTAGATGTTGTGGCCTCTAGGATGTTTCTGATTGCAAAGACAATGGAAACAAACAGGGAAGAACTCTATGATCTCCTTGAAACTTTAAGGAAACTTTCTCTTACGTCCAAAGTAAAGTTCATTGTCTTTAATCCATCCTTTGTCTACATGGACCGATATGCTTCTTCAATTGGAGCTCCTTTACAAAACTCCTGCATAAGTGCTTTGTTCCTGCTGTTTTTCTCATCGTTTCTTGTTGCCAGCTCTATCATCAATGTTTGGATAACCCTAACCGTGGCCTCTGTAGAGTTTGGAGTAATTGGCTTCATGACATTATGGAAAGTTGAGTTGGACTGCATATCGGTACTTTGCCTAATCTATGGGATTAACTACACTATAGACAACTGTGCACCACTAGTATCAACATTTATCTTGGGTAAAGAATTTACTAGGACTAAGTGGGTGAAAAATTCATTAGAATTGCATGGGGTAGCCATTTTACAGAGCTACCTCTGTTTCACTGTTGGTCTGATCCCTCTCGCAGCTGTGCCTTCAAATCTGACCCGTACACTGTTCAGGTGCTTGTTTTTGATAGCATTTGTCACATTATTTCACTGCTTTGCAATCTTACCAGTTATGCTGACTTTTGTTCCACCCTCAAAGAAGAAGCGGAAAGAAAAGAAAACCCAGGAAAACCATGAAGAGATAGAATGTGTTGAAATGGTGGACTTGGACAGCACCAGAGTTGTTGACCAAATTACAACTGTCTGATTTTATTTCTTTTTTTTGCATTTTTTACATTGAGTTTCACCCTAGGTCTTACTAAGAGAATGTTTTGATGGAACCTCTTTGTGAAACAAGTATCCAATACAACCCGCTCAATGGATGATCCAAAAAAAGTACCTTTAGCCTCAGTACAAAAAAAAGATAAACATAGAGCTGAATTACACTCAGTGGTTTAGGCATTGATTATATGGTGGTAGAATATTCCAAATGTTAGATAAATCTTAGGACAGTTTATTGTTTTGGTTTAAACTTTCATATGTTTAGATAAGAAACAGTGCCCACTCTCACTCACATCCAAGTCCCCCTTCACTCCCAAACAAACTCTATGTTGCTTCCTCTCTCACCCTCGTCTACTTTTCTCTCTCTTTCTCTCACACCCCGCCCTCCTCTCTTTTTTTCTCCTCCTCCAAGTACTGGGGCCAAGTTCTCCTCCAAGTTCTAAAGGAACCGGTGACCTATAGCTATCTGTTCTGTTTCAGCTATTTTCTATCAAATGGGTAATCTTACTTAATGGACAACTTAATTGCTTTACGTCAAGCCTTTTATTCTCTCTCTCTCTCTCTCTCTCTCCTCTCTCTCTCTCTCTCTCTCTCTCCTCTCTCTCTCTATAATAACATACAAGCACATATACACAGAAGTGGTTTCAATTGCTTACACCCTGTAAAACACCCCCATTTTTCCAACTCTCTGTTTTATTGTTTTATATTCTTTTGGAGTAAAGTCAATATATAGACTCAAAATGAGACTACAACATTTTCAAAGTAATTTGTATTAATTGTTTAAGCAGGAAATGCTATTTTAATGCTGCTCATAAGGCTGTTACTGTTGCTGAGTCCAAACGCCTACAAAGGTCAGCTGTTAGTTCAGTGTTCTCATACACATTACAGCATTTTTGTAGATTTATCTTGCTTTTTCCCTTTACTATATTATGCTTTTTAGGCCTTGTGTTCAAATTTTGCTTTTTTTCAAGGTGGTATATATATATATTTTTTATATGAAACAAAATATGCAGCATTGTAGTATCAGTTAAAACACATTATTAAATAAAACCTGCATTGTAGTAATATTGTACAGCACGCATATTTGTAAGTTAGGATTGTTTATGAAAAATCTTTGTAACCTAATTTATTGAAAGCAGTCAAACAATTGAGTTTTTTTATGTATTTTTCTTTACTTTTATAAAGGAATGTATCTGTGGCATTGCTAGCTACTTTAAAGGCCTGGTGACTAGTGCCAAAGCACCCACATCTCTAAACACTGAATTATCTTATGCTCTAACCTATTCTAGTCTGCATTATGAGAGATAACACAGGGCAGAAAAATTATGTCTCAGCCCCCAGTAATCTTTACCCACTTCATCAAAACTGCATTCCTGCAGGTCTATGCCATTTTCTGTAAAACCTAACAGAGAAATTGAAACAGTTTCTTAATTAAGCAATGATTATTAACTATGCTTATTATGTAAACTGACCAAATAGAAATGATGCCAAAAGAAAAAAATAATTGTTTCTTGCACACTTTTGGGCTCACCAAATCATACTTATTTTTAGAGCTCAAGTCTCATGATCTGTCAGTGATAGGTAATGCCGCATAATTCTGTCATGGTCATCCCTATTCATTTTAATTTTAAAGCCCAGTTGAAACCTCTTAATTTATTACTGCAATGCAGTCAGTAAAACTCTGTTCGGCCAGCATAGGAGAGTTGGGAAGTGGCTCTCCCACACAAGCAACGGTCCAGCTGTCCCACAGTCCAACACTCCCCATCTGAACACTGCTCTAATTGACACTGCCCCCTGAGCAGTACTGTTGGTTAGAGCAGTGTTTAGGGGCATATGCAGAGGAGCTGTGCTTCTGTGTGTGATTGGCAGCTTGTGTTTGGAAGCAGCAGTTTGACTCTCCCAGTGCTGCCAGTACAGGACTTTTAACCTTGCTGTAGCAGATAAAAATGAAAAAAGAGACATATTCATTATTGTACATGCAGTCTGACTAAAGACAGTAATACATTACGTGGGTTCAAGAGGCTTCTTAGGAGGCTCCTTCTCCATACATTCTCAATACTTTCTATGAAGAAATAAGGACATAGAATGATAACTATGAAGAAGATGACAACGAAGGCCAGTGGCTTGAGAATGACACATGACTTCCAGTTGATGGACCTTGAGCCCTGGAAGTAATAACTTTGTGCATTATAGCATACCACGTCATACCTAAAATTGAGTCTGTATGTAATATTTTAAGTGTAAGCTTCTTCTTTTTACAAATCTATATATTCCCAAGCAAAGTGTGTAGTATTCAGGGCCTGGTCCCCCAGAGACAAGCAATGCCCCAAGTTCATTATACACTTCATCATAGTGATTTTTGCATACTTGCTTAATTTTAATCACAGGCGTTTGGATCCAGAAGTACATAATAAATTATTTGTTGAATATATTTTTTAACTATTTATTTTACTTGTTTACTTATATGTGATTTACCATTTATGTTTTATACTTAATACCATGTCCAATACATTCGATTCTTTAAGTTGCATTTTATCAAACGCTTTTTTTTAAGGTCCAGAGTTAGACAAGCTCAGGGATCTTGCACAAATACCCTTGAAAAATTACGCCTTCAAAGTTTCAATATTGCAGACCTGAGAATAAAATTACTTACCTGCAATTATCGGTGTAAGATTTCACAGTTCTTGTTCACAATTAGTTCTGTTTGAATCTGCTACTATTTGGACTTTTGTTTGGGAATTCAGGACTAGAGGAAGAAGACAAGTGATAAGGAACAATGGGTACTGCTTAATGCCAAGGTCTTTCATTTGCTACAGTATAATGAGGTAGATAAGAAAGTATAGCAGAAATTGTAACATGGCTTTGGGGACGGGGGTTGGTCAAGGAGATTCCCAAAAATCGTGCAGGTCCCACCCCCCCATCCCCCGGCTGCTCAATGTACTTAAAGGACAACTTTAACTTTCATAAAGTTGTCCTTTAAGGCATTGCCCTCACCAACAGAGCACAGCTCACCTAAAAAATACTTACATTCATCCTGTTTCAAGTGATTTTTACTGTGCAACCCTGGTATGAGCTGCACAGCCTTGCTTCAGATATTGTTCAGGCCGGGTTATCTTCACCTTTGCCATGCATGCCACACAGCCCAATGTATGTCTACGGCAATCTGTACTCAAGCCTGCCTCCAGAGGTCTGGCACACTACAGATCCAACAAAATGAACTAACTGGGCCACGATACACATGCAAGGATAAGGAAGACCTGGAGAGGAAGATTTAATGAAGCAAGGCTGTGCAGCTCCAGGCATCACCGTGCAGTGAATAGTTCTGGATTTAAAACAAATTTATTATGCCAGGTGGGCTGCATCAGAGGGGGAAAGAGTTCTCTAAAGCACAACTTGTGCCAAAGGTACAGTTGTCCTTTAAATGTAGTGCCTTATGGACAATAAGCAAATTCATAAATCAGTTACAGATTGGAGATGGATATTGGGGATTTAAATGGACTAGAAAGATGCAGTATCAATCTGCCTATTTGCTATATATGATCACACATAAATTATTATTTTCAGATGGTATTAAATATGCAGCATGGGGGAATCAGGTCCTGGCAAGGTGGATAGTCTGCAACTCTAAGACATAATAATAAACATTCATAATAAATGTACATAAATATATTGTTTTTTTGCAAAATAAGTGAAACTAAGCTCAAAATTGTTAAAACATACCATTCACTTTCCTAATCTGATATATATATATATATAT
>NW_017306427.1:304013-305642 GCF_000935625.1 Nanorana parkeri
TTTTATTTTCCCCCCCACCTTTTATCTCAGTGCTGCTGTTCTACTTCAGCCTTTTTTAGCCTCTTTTTGTCTATTTGCATTCACTCCAGTATCAGGTGCACATTATTGGTGGACAATGCCTGCATGTTGTGTGGAAGCATGGCTGCTTCAAATCTCCACTAGGGGTAAATGTGAGAAGGTAATAATAACTATAAAATAATCCACGCTGCCCCTGTAAATGGTATGTATACCCAATGGTATATACAATACACTCTGCATTGGGTGGAGCTTGCAACAGTGACATCAGACATTATACATGCTTATTGATTCATACTAGGAAGGTGACGTTTTTTAATTTTTTTATCTTCAATAAACATTATTGATCCACATGTTCTGAGTGCTTTCGTTTATCTGTGGTGGGAGCTGTTGATTTTGGATGTGCCTCCAAGCTGGTAGAGTGTCAAACAAAGTAGAGAAAAATGATGAAGTAATGGAGATCTCTGGCAGGTCTTGCAGATACCCTGATATATTTACTGCCTAAGTGCTACATGGCTTCTTTGTTTGAGGGGTCATAGTATCTGGTAAAACAGAAAAAAGTTTCCAGGCACATTTACCAGCCAGCATGAAAAAAACCTGTCTCACCACTAGGTTAAAAGCAGAGGTTTGGATACATGTCTTCTGCAGAAAATGTGAAAGCTGCACAGCCACGTCAAGGCACCTCCATATAGTGCGGTCCTAACTCTAAACTATGAGAGTCTCCATCTTGGAGCACATGTGGCAGAAGATTACATTGGGTGCAGGTTTGTCAGGAGGAAAGCTCCCTTAAAGGAACAGGTACGCACAAGGGACCCCACACATCACAACGGCAGTGTGGTATTTGTGAAGATGCATACACAGCAATTGCATTCAAGGACATTCCAGCCAAGGATGAAGGTAAATGCACTGCAGTGGAGAAGAATACTGCTCTTTCAAACTTGTTCTTTTCTAAACTTTCTGCATGTTGAATAAGGATATCATACTGCTTTTTATGGACTATGTGTAATGTGTGTTTTATAATAAGGGTTTCTAATTACTAAGACCCGTTAATTTTTTGCAATACATGTGATAGAGTAATAGGGAGGAGCACACAACAGAAAGTGCATAAACAAGGCAATGGAGTTCAGCTTTAAACTGCACCCAGGAAATAAAACTAAAGACTGCATGTTTCAATTCAATTGCTCAATAATTTCCTCACGTCAGTATTTTGATCCTGCCATGAAAAACTGAAGCATTTGTAGAAAATATTTCTATTGTCGCCTATCAATTTTTTAAAAGTTTCATGGAAATGGAAACCGTTAAACAGGACAGAAAGGTTTAAATAATTTCGAATGTGGTTGTAGCATGTATGGTATAATCAAAGTACCTTTTATATTTTAACATCTTGAACAAATAGGCAGAATGAACATTTTCTCATAATGATCACACAAAACCCTGGAACTCTTAAGGTTTTGTACATATTATCAAAAGATTGTAATAAATATATTTTAAAAATTTATATACTGCCATAAGTTATATTAGTGCTTCATACTGCAGGCCAGCATGGCCAACCTTTATCTGCTTAATCAGAACATAAGGGGAAGCATACATGGTTGCACATGATGGTATATATAT
>NW_017306427.1:305755-312248 GCF_000935625.1 Nanorana parkeri
TCGAATGATTAGAATATCGTGCAAAAGTAATGGCAGTAATTGCTGCAAAAGGGGCCCAAACCAAGTACTGAGTACATATGCATGCTTGTACTTTTCAGAGGTCCGATATTGTTCTATGTACAATCCTACAATACATATGTACAATATATATATATACCTAGGAGTTTCATTGCCTTCTTTCCATGAAATAGCACAGGAGCTTTTTATTTTTTTGTAATGAGCTGTCTATTGTAATGTACATCAAAGCACAAAACTGTGTGGGTGGCAGCGCACTGGGTTATGATGTGAATTGGCCCTTAAAGTGTGCTTCAGTGTCCTTCTCTTGATTATGTCATCTCAGCCAAGTAGCATATCTAGGAATCATTTTGGCAAGCATGCAAATGGTAATTACATACAGGTATTGATTTATTACAATGTATTCATGCTGTGGAATGTTTTCCTTAAAGGAGCAACTGGTGACAATCAAATTGAATCACAGTACATGATAGTAGAAACCATGATTGAAAACAATTATCATTATTGACATGATTGAATAACATAGCATTTCAAAAGCATGATTATAAGAATTAAATTTTACATGATTAAAGGTTTGACAATGAAAGGATAGCTAACAGTGGAGGAACAAAATTTGTCTCGACATTTCGTGCTTGACGACGCTTCTTCAGGAGGAGGAAGTTATCATTCAAGTGAGTCGATATGTGTGCGTCCCTGCAACCCCGTCCAGGCGCAACACCTGAGCCACAGCTACCGGAGCCCATGAGGGGAGAGAGGCCAGGACCATGAACCCCGTTTAGAGCAGCAAAAAGTGGGAGGTATGTGGTATTGAAGGTAACCAAGAATTAAATGCAATCCTTAGTCAACTGGTTCCCCCGTCCTGAACCGAGGGGTGTCCGTTCTCTTCTCACTGTAGAGCCCCCAGCGTGCCGTATAGCCGCCCCGGGCTGGACACTTACTGGTGACAAGCAAAATGAAACAGTAAACCAAACTATATAGTAGGTATTGCAACTGTGCTAAATTCAGTTTTCCGCCAAAGCATGCCCAACTCCATCCCCACCTGAACCGAGGGGTGTCCGTTCTCCTCTCACTGTAGAGCCCCCAGCGTGCCGTATAGCCTCCCGGGCTGCACACTTACTGGTGACAAGCAAAATGAAACAATAATCCAAACTATATAGTAGGTATTGCAACTGTGCTAAATTCAGTTTTCCGCCAAAGCAAGCCCCCACTCCATCCCCACCTATTTATCTCAGTGCTGCTGTTCTACTTCAGCCTTTTTCAGCCTCTTTCTGTCTATTTGCGTTCACTCCAGTATCAGGTGTGGTAACCTGATAACAGTCTTACACACCTTACAAAAGATATCAGCCTTACACACCAGGCATGCAAACTAGTATCCTCACAGCAACAGGGCGGTAAGCAAACAGCCCATGTGCCCTAAGACATTGCATGAAAACTATATTAGTAATTCGGTTAAAGATTACCTAGACACTCATTCTCCACCTTATTATTAAATATGGTTGAATCTTTAGGTACACTTATTCTTTATAACAAGTCCCCCTAAGTACTGCAACACTGGACTAAAATGGAAGACACTTTATTTACACAGACTTGGCTGTAAAGGGGCACCTACTGAAGGTAATCTGGTACTGCACAGAAAGACCAGGAGTCTGGATGCTAGTCATTTGGTGTGCCTGGTATAAATTACATCTCCTTGATTTTTACCTTAGCATCTACTGTATGTACTCACCCCTTCTGTGCAGTACTTTAAGATATCCTCAATCCAATCCAATGTGCTGGTCACTCTATTGGCTAGCCTGGATTTCTTCTATTGCTGGTTAATGGTAATATACTACATTACACAGTTCATAAGGGCCCTAATAACAAAGAATAAGTGTACACAATTGTACGTTTTAAAAAAAAAAGTGTATATATAAGGCCTTCAGTGTCCTCCTTTTTGTTAAATTTGTTCTGGTGCAGGAATCTCACAGAGATTCATATTGGTACTGAAGATTTAATCCTGGGAGATTGCCACACATGCAGTAACTTGTTAATCATTTAACTCATTCAACAGGAATTATCGCATCAAGAGTGTTAAAATATTTTTTATATATTTAAATCATAATATATTATTTATTTATTTTTTTAATTTGTGTGAACTCGCTCTATGATTGGTGCACAGGCGCAGAACCTAGGAACATTTGGCCTGCTTCTGAGGATTCAGGTTTAGAGCTATTTACAAATATGTACCACCTGCTATTGGGGGTGCGCAAGGGGCACAATGGGGTTGATTTACTGAAGCCGAATAGGCTGTTCACTTTGCAAGGGAATTTGCATTTAGCTTAGTGAATGAGGCGAAGCTCTGATAACTTTTATTATCCAATCATGTGCAAACAAAACCTTTTTTTTATTTCTCATGATTGAGTATTCTTTGCAAAGTGAAATCTCACCACATTCACTAAGCTAAGGGAAAATAACCCTGCAAAGTGTAAATTCCCTTGCAAAGTGAACAGCCTATTTGCATTTAGTAAAGCAACCCCAACACATTTAGGGATGAATATGGGCACAGCTCTGCAGGGAATTTGCTTGTCCAAATACAAAATGTATGTTTCTTTAAATACCTTTTTTTAATTATAGATTTACCATCCCTTTATCCGGTTTATTAACTGAACTTGACGTTTCAAATGTTGTACATATATTTAAGGTTATTTCTAAATATGCAATATTTGGAAAGCAAACAAGTTTACCATTATCTGGCATAAGTCTCATATCTATTTACGAGCAGAGATGGTTTGCTAGTCTTATCTAATTCTAAAAGAGAGAAAAGCCAGAGCTTATGCATGGCCCTAGGCAGTTTCCAAGGAAACAGAAATGTCTTACACAAGACTATAAATATTGGTGGATTTATATATATATAGAGAGGCTCAGCTAGTGATGTCCCAGGCAACATAAGTGAAATGCAATATACTGCATTAGTGCTTTGCTATTACCACTGCAGAGGATGTATGTATTGCTTTAACAAATAGGAATTTAAGAGTCAAAATGCAAGTTCAGCGTCTCTCTTAGACTATCCTCATGTGAAAAAAAAAATGACAAATTAAAATAAATCACACAGGAGGAAAAACAAAACTATACTTACCCCAAATCCCAACTTTTGCCTGAGGTCAAGGCCGAGATCCAGAAAAAGTTAAGGATCCCAATTCTCCCGAGCAGATGCTCTAGCATGGTGTTTAAGAGTTTAAGATATTGTTTTACATACTCATAGTTTGCAAAACCATATAGTCTATGAAAAAAATGACTTCATAGAATATAATAGAGTAATATTTTCAGGATTTTCCAACCCCCTTAAATTTTTTCCAAGTGATATCACAGAAACATTTATATTTGACCTAGCGTAACTGAACCACAGGATCTGTTGTAATTTATGAAGCCAGCAAAATCACTTAATTAAACCAAGCACAACTTTTACATCCATTATTTGTAGTTGGAGAGCAAAGCAAACCATAACTTGATATTCTTCAAAATATACTGCCTCTGCCTTCTCTAGAATCATGCTGATTGACTGCACAAATTACATCCGCAAGCTCTGATTGCATTATGGGTACCGAACGAGTGTATCCTGATTCAGACCTGCTCCACTATAGCATGCTAAGTTGGAAGAGTGGCCTCATGTAAGAACAAAAAATCAATATTTCTGCATGAGCAAATGACAGTTACAGAGTTTAGAATACATTCACCGCTCAGGGTGATAACCCAGACCTACACAACTAGCAAGACAAAAAGAGAGAAAGGCATTGCACATCTAGATAAAAAAAATCAAATAAAATGTTAATCTTTATAACAAAACCCTAACTCATAAAGCATCTTCTGACACAAATTAAACAAAATAATATAAAAGACCATTTAGATCAATGCATTACAATCACATCTCAGATGGAGTATAGATGGCCCTTAATGGACTGTTTCCAAGAAATGAAAATAAATAAATAAGTATCAATGTCAGGGGTATAACTGCAGATCATGGGGCCCAATAGCAAACTTTTGATAGGACCTCCTGTATGGAATCTGGCAGTGTCAGCTATTACAAAACTGTCACTGCACAATTTAAGGTGCAATGCAGGATTGACCCTGCAGAAAAAAATAAATAAATCTGGAAGCTGAAAAGCAGCTGTAGAAACATTAGCAGGGCTATTAAAAAAAGGGTGAAGTGTTTGGAGAAGGCAGTAGAAGTGAACAATCTAGGACAACATAGCTGAACAGGAAAGTGAGCTGAACTGGAAAGTGAGCTGAATTGGCAAATATTTCCAAATCAGCTATTTTGGCCTAGATTGTTCACTTCTCCTGCCTTCTCCAAACTCTTCACTCTTTTGTGGATAACCCTGTCAGTGTGGCATCTTGACAGTGTTGGAACACCAGACCACACTGTAAATTGTGAGGCATAACGCAGGACTAATCCTGCAGAAGAGACTGCACAGCAAAAACTCCTGAGCTGCAGAAACATTAGGTGTGGCACCTTGACAGTGCTGGAGCAGCATAATATGGCAGTAGAGGCAGCATGAGATTGTAATGCTGGAAAACCTGCAGTGGTGGCAGGAAATGGTTATGATGCCAGGCCAGCAGGTGTAGATGAAGCTATTAATGGAGGCAGGAATTGATAATGGTTTCAATAGATGGCATTGGTAAGGAGATGGTAATGCTGTATGGTATAATAATGCTTTTGGGGACAGATTAAAAAAACAAATCCTTAGGATCCACTGCAGGGATTTGGTTCTCAATTGCATACTGGGTATGCTCCAGTCAGTGCTTTATTCTTAACACCCAAAAGTCCAGGAGATCATCCATTCTAAAGGTGTCTGCATCTCCCTTGACCCTTTATATTCAGAGATATTTTTTTTAGATTATTGTGCCAACTGCCTGGGTGATGCATAGTAATAAGGACTATAAAGTCCTTATTAAGGACTTCCCAGGATACCCGCTATTGACTTTTACTGTTTATCTATATGGCCGGGTGAGAGCGAAAATCCTACTGTTTCCCAAGCAAAGGGACGAGCAAAGCCGGTCTGGACATTGTCCTATTGCAGCAGCAGCAAAGCCTGTATGAATTGAGCTGAGACCGAGGAAAGTGAGTGGGCTGTTGTCACTCTGATTTTATACAGCTTTCTGATTCACCGAGCCTCGGGCACACCGCCGTGGGGATTCCATCACATTATATCTTACTGTGCGGCCGCACTTGTTGAAACAATCCTTGGATGTTTCTCCGGATTGGAAACTGAATCCCGCGGGTTAGTGTGAGATCCCGCGGGTTAGTGGGTCAGATTAACAAGCTGGGGGAGAGGCGTCCACAGAGCCTCCGGATCTATAAAGGAATCTTACTTTCTGGAATCAAATTGTTACACACGGATATGCTTCATTGAAAAATGTCATTTATGCACCATTACGGGATCCAACCAGGACTGTCCCCCATGTTGAGCCACACACGATGTGAGTAAGCTCCAATACTTTGTATCCATCTTTGAAATACAGCAATTGTGTCTGCATCAGGGATTCTCTGCCACTTTGGTGGTTTGCAGATTAACACCCGTGTTATTACATCTGGGGTATCCAAGGGAAGTTATTTTAATTGTTTTTAGATGTCTTGTTAGAGGTGTTTTTTTATATGTTATTTTTCTATCATTAAACATTGTCATATAATACCACATATGTGTTACCTGTTTACTAGATCAACTCCATTTAAGGGATTTCTATGTCTAGGGGATTGTTAATTTTTGAATAGTTTATTGAAACCCTGGAGATTGGTAAATACCACTGTTTTATGAAGCGTAACTCCTCTGTTCCCCTATTCTTTGATAAGGACTATAAAGCCTCATTTGGGCAGCCATCGCCACTGTTGCTCCTCTTTTCACTGGATAATCCAAGTCATATTGGCCATGAAAGGGGACCCTGCCACTCTCTAGAAAGGCAGTTAAGAGGTTCCTATGCAGCAACTCTTCCAGATGGTGCATTTTGTGCTCCCCCTGTGGTGGTAGGATGAGCTCTGACATTTTCCCCTTGTAACGTAGAACAACCAGTAATGACCCCTTTCATGAGGGCTTGAACCCTAGGGTCCTTGCGCAGGCACTGCAGCATGAATGAGCCCATCCACCACAAATTTCTGGTGGCAGAGAAACCTAAGTCCTCATTTCACTGAAGACAACGGTGTCCTAATGGATCTCACCCCACCAACATACAATTCCTGGGGTTTGCAAGACGTGAAACACGCCCCTGTAAGCTTGCCCCGTGTCCTCCTTCTCCTTATCGCTGGAGCCCCAAACCTCCTCCTCATGCCCCTCTATTGCTTGCTACTTCCTCACAAGGATGAGTCAGTTGTAAAAGAATTCAGCAAGCCCAGGGTCAGCAGCAAGTTTTCGCCTCAATAATAAAACAAAAAAAGTTGTAAGCGCTCTACTCTGGTGGTAAATGGAAACGTTTTAGATGACTAACAGGGGGGGGGGGGGGGGGGGGC
>NW_017306427.1:312613-336138 GCF_000935625.1 Nanorana parkeri
GTAGCTGTATAAGGGGGGGGGGGGGGGACGTGCAGCCTCCATGAACAGGGAGAGGAACCCCATGTGCAAGAAAAAGAAAACTGGGCAAGGAAGCGCTACTATCCTATTGAATATATGTGGTCACAATATTGCCTGTATGTTAGTTGAGTGTAATTACTTACTCCTAAATATTGGCATCAAAAGAAAAATTGAAATAACTCACTGTTGGATGGTCTGTATGCCGCCACAGAGTGGCGTTGCCCTGCCGGGAGGGTCGTGGGCCAGAAGACCGTGATGCTCGATGAAAAATGACCTCAGTCTGGGGTAGGTGGTATATGTGGGATGAATCTTAGGTAGAAACGACAGAACTCAGCTGGCCAAGCTGAGCCTGAATGAATCCATGAGAGAGCGGCGGGGGAAGCCGCTACTTCGCTGTCTCTTAAGCCGCGGCTCGCTGTATCTAGCTGTAAGTGGGGAGTGTGGTTTGCGGCTAAGACATCGTATTGATAAAACTGTTCTTCACAGATAGAACGCATTTGGGCATGCAGGCATGTAAAATCTTGGTGGCATATTCAAACACAACGTTTATTAGTTTATTCAGCTGTTGCAACAATGACTTTATAAATGGATGGGGAATTGTGAACGCAGGCTGTATATCTAAATCATGGACTTTAGGTTATAAAAAAAGTGTTAAATGATATAAAAAGTATAAAATTATGTAAACATTTTAAAATACAAAAATGTTATTATTAAAAAAGGTTAAAAAATTACGAAAAAAAGGAAGGATGTGGATCATAATAAAACCGCATGAAACTGTGAATCACAATATAAATGAAGATAAAAGTATGATAATATTTTTATTTTAGTATAATTGCGATATTCTATGGGCGGAACATATTGACTAAAAGGACTACTGCTCATAAGATTGTATGTATTTCGATCTCCTCATTCAGACCGGTTGGTACTAGTGTATTTCTTCAGCCAATCGTCACAGCCCTTCCATCATACATAAAAGATTCCGGTCATCTCATCGAAATCATATCCACATATGAGTGGCACCCCACATACTGTTGGGTATCCTTAGATGTGTGTTCACTATATACCTCCATTCCTCATCCCATAGGATTGAATGCCCTTTTGTTTTTTCTCTCAAATTCATCCCTCAACCACACTCAGGCACAATTCATCATGGAATGTACTTAATTTACGTTAACCTACAATTATTTCTCTTTTCTGGACAAATTTGATTTACAGACCAAAGGGACTGCCGTGACAGCAAACTATGCTCCGACCAATAGGATAGTTTACTACGGCAGATATATTGACAATATAGTCATTATCTGGGTTGGCCCCCCAGATACAGTTATAGATTTCGTAGCCCATTGCAACAATAATAACTTAAGCCTCTCTTTCCCCCATGTGGTCAGCTCACTGAGTTGGTCTGTCTCGATCTAGAGTTGACAACAATCGAGAGTAACATCATCACCAGAAACCATGTTAAGCCTTCTGGTGGCAACTCGTATCACCATTACCATAGCTGTCACCCCCCGAGGTGGAAGAATAACAATCCAAAGAGCCAGTTCTGCCGATTAAAAAGAAACTGCACCAATAATTCAGACTATACTGCTTCCAGTCTCTTGCTCTCTAAAAAATTTGCTGAAAAATCCTATCCTGTAGACCTCATCACAGAGGCTTACTCACACTATCTTACATTTGATGAATCCATGAATGCCAAAAAAGATCGTCCTCTGAGCCAAAATAACAGCACTAGGTTCATCACCACTTATAATAACAAATATAAAGCCATTGAGAAAGTGATTTACAAAAACTGGCACATTCTGCTGAAAGATCCAAAATTGGGACCCTTGCTGCCCTCCAAACCTTCCATTCATTTTTGAAAAAACGAAATATTAAGAACCTCCTGGCACCCAGTAAATTATTGAAACACTCTAAAACAACTCAAAACAAAAATTTCCTGTTTGATAATAGAGTGGGTGTATATAGATGCAATAAACCGAAATGTTTGACGTGCCAATTTATTCACCATGGACAAAGTGAGTTCAGTGATCATCTACATAACACCTACAAGATTCAGCAATTCATCACTTGTGCTCACGATCACGTAATATATGGACTTACATATCCGTGTGGGCTGATCTATGTTGGACGCACCATGCGCCCTCTGCATAAAAGAATCAGTGAGCACAGACGCTTAATTGAGAAGGGGGATATAGAGCATAGTGTCCCCCGACATTTCACCATGAAACATTATAAAAACACATCTGCATTACACATATAAGCCATTGAACATATATCCACTCGACTATCACCCTCTGAAAGGTTTCGCCAGTTGTGCAAGAGAGAAACTTTTTGGATCTACAAATTAAATACACTAGTACCAACCGGTCTGAATGAGGAGATCAAAATACATACAATCTTATGAGCAGTAGTCCTTTTAGTCAATATGTTCCGCGCATAGAATATCAAAATTATACTAAAATAAAAATAAAAATATTATCATACTTTTATCTTCATTTATATTGTGATTCACAGTTTCATGCGGTTTTATTATGATCCACATCCTTCCTTTTTTTCGTAATTTTTTAACCTTTTTTAATAATAACATTTTTGTATTTTAACATAATTTTATACTTTTTATGTCATTTAACACTTTTTTATGACCTAAAGTCCATGATTTAGATATACAGCCTTCGTTCACAATTCCCCATTCATTTATAAAGTCCTTGTTGCAACAGCCGAATAAACTAATAAACGTTGTGTTTGAATATGCCACCAAGATTTTACATGCCTGCATGCCCAAATGCGTTCTATCTGTGAAGAACAGTTTTATCAATACGATGTCTTAGCCGCAAACCACACCTTTGTTTAATCCTGCGCCAACCAGTAATCGACACGGGAGGTGTACCCGCCCACCTGTCACATTTAAATAAGTCTTCCTGATTCCCACCCTGATTACGGCTTGAGAAAAAGGCACCGGCCTCGAAACGCGTAGCCATTGGACAGCTGCCTCCCAGCCCCTCACTGACGTCACACTGTCATTTCACGTTGCTCCCCACTGACAGCTAGATACAGCGAGCCGTGGCTTAAGAGACAGCGAAGTAGCGGCTTCCCCCGCCGCTCTCTCGCGGATTTGTTCAGGCTCAGCTTGGCCAGCTGAGTTCTGTCGTTTCTACCTAAGATTCATCCCACATATACCACCTACCCCAGACTGAGGTCATTTTTCATCGAGCATTACGGTCTCGTGGCCCACGACCCTCCCGGCAGGGCAACACCACTCACTGGCCACATACAGACCATCCAAAAGTGAGTTATTTCAATTTTTCCTTTGAATTACACTCAACTAACATACAGGCAATATTGTGACCACATATATTCAATAGGGTAGTAGCGCTTCCTTGCCAAGTTTTCTCCTCATCCTGCTGCTTCCAGTGCTTGGTCGAATACATCACGCAGTGTGTCCTCCAGCGGGAATACTAGAGGGATTCTATCACTGATACTACCTCTTAGTATGGTGACACGATGGTACACGTATCCAGAGTTAAGTTCCAATTATGTGGTGAAAAAAAACAAGATCTCCAGAGTCTGCCCTTGTCCAGTACTAGCACAGATGTTCATTGATCACCTGCTGCTGCAAGTGCAGCAACTGCAGCATTGCCAAGCTTGAGTTTCAGTGCATGGGCATATTGCATATCAGGTGGTTGGAAGGCAGCTGGGTATGATTACCTGAAGTGTTTGCCCAAGCTTCTGGCCTGCCTCAAGACATCATGGAAATGAAAATGCCTAACTAGGAACTGCTGCACCACCAAGTTGAAGAAGCGTGACAGACAAAGCACGTGTGTGATCTTTCCCTGCCAAAGGCAGACAGCAGGTTTATGCCTTTGTGGTACATGACCTTTCTTAGCACAGGATGACATGTGGACATCTACCTCTCAGCCTGTCCCTGAAGAGCTGGCAGAAACTCTGCCCCACTGTGACACGTGTCACCCAGACATGCAAAACTGCTTTACCTGGACCATTGCATAAGTTCTTGATCATTTGGGTGCACCAGGGGACTGGTGATCCTAAAGAGTCACAGGATGAGACCATTGGTAAGTAGGGGATAGAGGTGACTGTGTTGTCATCATCACCAAGTTGAAGGACACAAAAACACAAGGATGAAGGCATTAGCTTCCACATGCCGGTTGGAGAAAAAATGGAGAAGAAATGGTGGCTGGGTACCTGTTACTGTGGTGCAGCACAGGTCACAAAGTTTCAGAAGAGGGTAGACTCCACCAATTGCATCTGCAATAACTGTAAAGCCAGCAATTTAGCAAAGCTGGCATTGAGATGCTAGGCATGAGTCTATATGGGTGAATATTTTTTCTCTCCCCCCGCAGCTGGTGAAGAGACACTTGCCTGGTCAAGGATGTACCAGATACACCAAGCTGGGGTTAGAAGTCTTATGGTGAGGCTGATGTCTATGCTTGGCCCTACACTGTGTAGACCCATGCCAAACCTCTTCCCTGTTTGATGTGCAATAAGGTAGGCCTCTGAAATCCCTTGTCAGACTTCCATCCCTTTTTCTCAAGGCCTCATATGTTGGAGTGCTGGAAAGAGAGGAGCAAGGAGGAGTTTGGGCTTTTTGCTACTGGAGATTTGAATGTATCCAAATTCCGAATTACAGCTAAAACGAATGCAAACAAATCCAAATTCTGAAATTCGTTTTGTTCGTTTGTTGCAGCAAAGTAACATATTTTTTTTACAGTCTGCAGAAGAGGAAAAAAAAGCGCGAGGTTCCCCCCAACTGATACCAGACCCTTTAGGTCTGGTAGGAATGTTAGGAGGGACCTCCCCACCCCAGTTAAAACAAAAAAAAAGTGCGTGGGGTTCCCCCCCAAATCTATACCATGCCCTTTGGGTCTGGTAGGTGTTTTAAGGGGGAACCCCAGCCCCCAAAACGTGCGGTCCCCCCTAACATTCCTACCAGACCCTTGATCCGAGCACAGGCCCGGCGGGGCAGGAAAGGGGGGGGACACAGGGGGCCTGCCCGACGCTATGCATCAGCCTGCTCTGACGGACCGAAGCTTGTCCGAGCAGGGCAGTGAGAGGGAAGGGTTAATCGGCACCAGTGCCAAACCCGGCGGAGGGGGCAGGTGGAAGCATGTGCCCTGGTCGCGCCGAATCAGGAGGGGTGGCAGGGGGGAAATTTACCTCTGCCAGGGCCAGCTCTGCACCTGAGGACCCTGGGAAGGAGGGGGAGGGCTCTAGGAGTGGTGTCAGGCAGAGAGGGAAACAGAGGACCGACCTGGACATAATGAGTACAAAGTGCTTAAATTTATAAGCAGCTATGGCAGCTTGATGGTTTGAGGATGTGGCGCTTTGGTGCACTTCACAATGTGGAGATTTGGTGCAATAAACACGCTGTAATTCATTGTTATTTAGCATAATATTTAGCCGCTAGGGAAGTCAGAAATAGAAAAAGATTTGGGGGTCATTGTAGACCACAAACTGAATGGTAGCTTGCAGTGCCAAGCTGCGGTAAACAAAGCTAGCAGGGTCTTGTCCTGTATTAAGAAGGGGATGTATTGCAGGGACAAGTCTATAATTGTGCCTCTATATAGATCGTTGGTTCGGCCACATCTGGAGTACGCGGTCCAGTTTTGGTCGCCGGTACTGAGAAGGGATGTCCTTGAACTGGAGAGAGTCCAGCGGAGGGCAACAAAACTAATTAGGGGAATGGAGGACCAGAGCTATGAGACAAGGCTTCTGACCTTAAACATGTTTACGCTGGAATTAAGGAGATTAAGGGGGGATATGATTTTCATGTACAAGATGTTCAATGGTGACAGCAACATTGGCAACAAACTGTTTGAGATTAACTCCATTACAGACTAGAGGCCACCACCTAAAGTTGGTGGAGAAAAAATCCCAGCACAATGTGCGAAGAGGGTTCTTTACAGTAAGAGCGGTTAAGGTCTGGAACTCACTGCCATCGGCAGTGATTTCAGCCAAGAGTGTAGATTTGTTCAAGAAACGTTTGGACAATTTCTTGAGGGACCGTAATATCCAGGGATACCAGTATCCCTAAGAATGAGATGATGCGCGGACCTATATGGGTTGGACTTGATGGACGTATGTCTTTATTCAACCCCAAATACTATGTAACTATGTAACTATGTAACTATAATACAGCACTGTATATAGTACTGTATAGCTCTGTATGTGGCATCTCTCTCTGAAAATGCTCTGTCAGCTGTCCCTATCTACTCCATATGGTTGATTTACTAAGGCAAATAAGCTGTTCACTATGGAAGGAAGGACGTTTCCCTGAGTTTAGTGAATGTGGTGAAAATGCACTTTGCAAAGAAAATTTAAAAAAATAGTATTTTTGCTTGCACATGATTGGATGATGGAAGTCAGCAGAGTTTCACCTCCTTCACTAAGCTAAGTGTAAAGTCCCTTGCAAAGTGCATTTGCCTTTAGTAAATCAACCTCCATGTCTGAACACACACTGACAAACGGCTGATGAGAAAGCTGACTTTTATAGAAAGGGGACTGGCATATTTGAAAACCCTCATTACTGGTCCTTTTATGTCACCTGACTGCAATTTAAAGGCCAGAAAATGCATGATTGGTATTTGGTTGCTAGAATCAATTACCTTTGGGCCAAACTCTATCTGGGTTATTCACAAAGCTGCCGAAGGCAGCCGAGTGAATAACCGAGCCGTAGTGAAGTGAGCCGAACAACGTTCGGCTATTCACTACAGGTCAGTATGGCTGATTTCAGCCGTACATGGGCTGAAATCAGCCGTACATCAGCTACCTTCTGCTGCACTGCGGTCAGCCGAACATACTCTGCATGTTCAGCTGAACCGAAGTGCAGAAGGACTTCGACTCCGCCGATCCAACATCTAGATCAGCTGAGCAGAAGCTCCGGCAGTTCACTCGCTGCCATTCGTTCCTATTTGCTCCGAACGGCACTGAGTGAAAAGCTTTATGCGGCTGAGCGGCATTCGGCTTTGCTATTCTGCTCTGTAAAATTCACTCATAAACCTATTAACTGCAGGACAGAGTACCTATGGTGGAAAATTTGCAAATAACTCGATCCTTTTTTTAATCTATGGAATCATCAAAGATGTTTGTTGATGGTTCTCAACTAGATGCCTAGATGCCGGCAGTGAAGCTGAATGTATTCTGCTGAATCAAAGTGAATTAATTGCTCTGGAACTAGTATATGTCCAAAAACATTGGCAATGGATACTGTTGCAAATGTTCTGCTGGCTGGATATGACATACTCTGGCAGGTAAATGTTATCAGAGGTTATTTTAAAATGAACTGATCTCCTCGAGCCAGACTAAACCAGGACTATCCACATTTACAGGCCACAGGTAATGGATCAGATCAGAATAAAAACAATGTGCTCATATCCAGTAATGACCCATATGTGAGACACTGCTAATGGCCTTTTTTCATCAGCCTATACCTGCTGACACCAGCTGCTGCCATCTGACTCTCAGACAAGTCTACAAAATCCAGTTTTCCATATCAAAAGAGGATGTTTCATATTATATACAGGCTCACTCTCCACACTTCAGATATTAACAGACCCTTTATGAATCACGATTCTGTTGTTTCATTACACAGTAATGAAGCTTAGCGTTAGCAGATCAGAACCCTGGTGACACACAAACCTGCTGCCAAGATAGTAGGCTTTCAGTTCAGCAGTTATTGTTAATGATAGCAATAGGCATTCCCATTCTCCTAATTCTTTTCTCAGTGTAAACAGCTTGTGTTTTCCAAATAATAAGAAAATTTTATTTTTCAGCCAGAAAGAAAAATGTTCAATATAAGCATATTTTATACAACAAATGTGTTGCCCAGATGACATTGCAGATTCACATTATTTTGCTTTGCATTTCTTTTCTTTTATATTACAAACTGAACACCCATTTTTCATTAGAATGGTTGGTCCACACACATACAGGTGATGCAATGAAGCTTTTATTTGAAAAACGCAACACAGTTTGTTCACTGTCACAAATTATTTTAGGACCTATCCTCTTTTGAGGGATTTTGTGTCTTGCTGGATTAACAGGGATCAGTGTGCGCTGCCCTCTTGTCCTGCCACAACGGGGTACAGTTTACACCCTACTCACAGCACATAAGGCTATTGCTACCTTCCCATTCACCTCTTTAAGGAAATGTGAAACTGGGTGGTACTCCTTTCTTCTCTACATTGTCAGTTTAGGCCCACCATTCCATCAGATAACAATTCCCACTTTACCTGTCCTGTTTCTGAAACACAAGGTTAATCCATGGTGTCCTTTTTCCTTGATCATGGCAATTTATGTATTTATATATTTGTCTCTATCATTTTCAACTAGCCTTTTTTGGGTATTACATAGTTACATAGTATTTGAGGTTGAATAAAGACACATGTCCATCAAGTCCAACCTATTGATTTTTTATAGTCCTATATATTTATAGTCCTAAATAGCAGTTTACACACTACCGATGTAAGACTAACTGGCCTGTAATTCCCAATACACACCCCTCACATATGTACCCTTAACACTTTTAGTACCACCTCAGCCCCCTTAGCGATAAACAGTAAATGTAACAGTTAAATATAATAGTTAAGGAGAAAAACAGAGTTTAATATACGCAAATAACATTGATAGCTTTAGATTTCCTTGCAGTGTATTCCACATCAGCTGTGGCTGATCTTTAAGTGGCTGCTGCCCACCCCTCAGTTGGGCTTGGATGTCCCAGATGTCTAAGAATTACTATCCTCCTTTGTCCCTCAAAGGACGATAAAGAAAATATTTGTACTTACCGTAAAATCTATTTCTTGAAGTCCGTTAAGGGACATGGGTCCTGTGCCTCTGTGTTATGGCCTGAGTGATGCTTGCTCACGAAATTGAGACATGACAGTTGGAGGCAACAGTATGCAGGGGCTGGCTTAACATGTTTTTGTTTGCCCGTGTCCAAACCTCCTGAAGGTGACAGTATAACCCAAATGTCTAAGAATTACTATTCTCCCATGTCTCTCAAAGATTTCAAGTATCAAGTACAGTATATAAAATATTTTTTTTACTTGTCTGAAGGGATGTGCTTTCTTTGTCTGCATGACAAAAAAATTAAATAAAACAAATGCTTTTTGCAAACTCTTGAAATATGACAATTGTTTCCTAATAAGAAACATTTGTCCATTTAGAATAGTATATTTTAATTGAGCAGATGAGCTCACTGCTACTGTCAGATTGATAAATAACTATTAGACTAATGAGTCATATATGCTTAGACCTCCAGCCTATAATATTGGATTCTTCTCAGTTACATTTGACATACACATATATTTTGGCTGAGAGCATGACAAATGGATCATTCTGAAGGCTTTGTTTAACAGACATAAAGGGGATTACGGTGTACACTTCTCTCTCTTGGGGATATTCCATGAAACAATGGAGGAATAATGTTTACATGTTTTTTGGAGAAACTAACAGGGTTATTCACAAAAGGGTGAAGAGTTTGGAGAAGGCAGGAGAAGTGAACAATCTAGGCCAACATAGTTGGTTTGGAAAAATTCTCCAATTCAGCTCACTTTCCAGTTCAGCTATGTTGTCCTAGATTGTTCACTTCTCCTGCCTTCTCCAAACTCTTCACCCTTTTGTGAATAACCCTGTAAGTTATCTGTACACCAACTAAATGAGAAACATTTTAAAGGTGTAAGTCGATGGACAGACCCTCCGCACTCCCCACAGCAATCCCGGCCAAATGAGAAAAAAAGTGGTGCTTGCAGTGATGAATTACCACGGATAGCACCGTGCAAACACAGGAAAGTCAGGAAATCACCAGCACTCAGTAGTAAAGATAAATATGTCCCTTTTTATTGGACAGAAAGCGTCACAGACATCCAAATAAACCAATGTTTCGGGGCCGCGCAGTGTCCCTTCCTCAAGGCAGAAAGACGTGACCAAGATGTGAACATTTTAAAGGGACTAACTTTTTATCTCAGTCTGTCCCATTATTTTATTGTAATCCTATGCGTTGATAACCATTACAGTAAAGACTGGCTATGAGTACATTGGCTAGTAGATTACTAGCCTAAGTGCAGAATTATACTTAGGTTTGCTGTTTAGAGCCAGGATTATGGAGTTTATTTAGCATTCTTGTCCTTCTTAGTGTGCATTTTTGTATGACCTGTCCAGTTTGGCGTCAGTTCCACTGCATTCGAAATAGGGATGTTACTAGGACTGTAAAAGACCCTATCGTCTAAGAGAGAAAAGCTACAGCGTCCATGGTAACATTGCACTAAATACAGTGGCTGTAGATGCATGGTTGAATAAAGCCTGAGACTACTTACTTTATACACTGTGCATATACACCAATCACCCATAACATTATGACCACCTGCCTAATATTGCTTAGGCCCCCCTTTTGCTGCCAAAACAGCCATCACCCATTGAGGTATGCTGTGATATCTGGCACCAAGCCGTCAGTAGCAGATCCTTTATGTCCTGTAAGTTGAGAGGTGTGGCCTCTATGGTTCGGACTTGTTTTTCCAGCACATCCCACAGATTCTTAATTGGATTGAGATCTGGAAAATTTGAAGTCAACAACTCTAACCCATTGTTGTGTTCCTCAAACCATTCTTGAACCAACCATTTTTGCAGTGTGGCAGGAGACATTATCCTGCTGAAAGAGGCCACTGCCATCAGGAAATGTTGTTTCCAGGAAGGGGTGTACATTGTCAGCAACAATGTTTACGTAGGTGGTACATGTCAAAGTAATATCTACATGAATGGCAAGTCCTAAGGTTTCCCAATAGAACATTGCCCAAAGCATCCCACTGCCTACGCCAGCTTGCTTTCTTCCCATATTGCATCCTGGTGGCATCTCTTCCCCAGGTAAGGGACACACACACCCAGCCATCTGCACGATGTTAAAGAAAACGTGATTCATCAGATCAGGCCACTTTTTTCCATTTTTCAGCAATTTGAGCTACAGTAGCTCTTCTATTGGATCGGACTACACAGGCCAGCGTTTGCTCCTCAGGTGCATCAATGAGCCTTGCATGCTCATGACCCTGTCGCCAGTTTACTGGTTTTCCTTTCTTGGATGACTTTTGGTGCCTTTTGCAGAGAGAGAAGCATAAGTGTAACTACAAATCAAGGGGTTAATATTTTGATTTCCTCCTGCTTGATCTGCAACCCACTTTCCACTGAAATCTATGTGCCATTTAATATTTTGCTCGCTAAATAATGTGATTTACCACTGGTGGCCAATGACCTATATTGCCATCTGTTTATAACCCCCGGCTGGTGCTTTGTGGTGGTTTATGCACCCCTCTTTTTTCACCCCTTTTACATTGATGGTCAATGGCTAGCCCCCTTAATAATACTCCATGTACATTGGTGTCCTGTGCAAAGGACATAGCCCCCTGATAAAAACCTCTTTACATTGGTAGTCAATGTAAATGCCTATGTTATACTGATGGTCAGTGTTAAAGCTCCTATTATTTTGCTGTTTAATGAAGAATGCCCTATTACATTGGTGATCAAAGCAAATGTTCTCTCAACAGTGGTGTTTACTGCAGTCCCTATTTGCATTGGTGACCATTAGAGAGTCTCTTACATTGGTGGTCAGTTGGAAGAAGAACATCCCCTTAAATTGGTTGAGAAACGCAAAATATACTTGAATTTTTACTGTCTGCAGTCTTGCTGCACATTTGCTTGAAATGTATCTACTTTTATCGATGAATAAAAAGGCATCACATACAATTAATTACAAATATCACTTACACACTTAAAATCTAAAATGAAATATATATATGTGTGTGTGTGTGTGTGTGTGTGGGTGTGTGTGTGGGTGTGTGTTGTTTTTATTTTTAATTCAGTCAGTTAAACTCTAGTTGATTGAACTTATAATTCTTGTTTATTTTAAGAGAATATGGATGTGGCTTTAAATAATACAATAATCTTTCGAAGGCTAAAACATTTTTTTTTTAAATCTCACCTAGTAAATATATTCCACTTGTATGTTTCATAAAAGCTCTTGTGCTTAGGTGACCCCGGCTACTTTAGCTGGTTGTACCAGCACTTAACAGTGATATTTTTATGAAGTTAGAAGTATTGCAGTTTTTTTATTAACAGTCATTCATGGGAATACAGAGTTGTTTAGTTATCTGTATTCTCATGTCAAGCCAAATCTTGATCTTGAAAATGTTAAAGATGACTACAAATCTTTAACTTTGTAAAATTGGTAAACACTTGCACACAATCAAATAATAAAGCTATAACTGTACACATTATTTGCAGTTAGATTTTAATAAAATTATCTAGAAAGGGAAATGTGTGAGCTGTGCTTGCTAAATTGGCCCTTACGCCATAAAAAGCATTTCTAAACTACTTTAATCGCTTCCCGGCCAGCCGGGAGCTTCCTGGATGTTCCCACCATAGAGGGGACCTGTTAGCCCCGCCCACTGGAAACCACGCCACTGGAAACTACCAAAATTGAAAAACAGGCAGCGATGCCTGTTTACACACAAGCGATCTGCCAGCTATAGAGCCAGCAGGTCGCTTGTATGGGATGCCGATTGGAGCGCCCCCTCCCTCCCGCTGGTCCCGGGCTCTGCTGTGCCTGGTGTGAGCCCGGGACCAGCATGGGGGCTCTCTAACAGGGGATCAGAGGGAGATCGTATAGGTCCCCTCTCCGGTGTCAGAATGCGGAAGTGATGCATCACTTCCACATTCTTGTGTCACTCTCCAGCTTCAGAAGCTGGTGAGAAGCCGATGAAGCAGAACTCTGCTTCATCAGCTTCTTTGGTGGTCCCCAAGTGACATAAAGGGTCTTGGATACCACTGATGTCTCCATAAAGAGGACCTGTCACATATTTTTGCTATCTTAGCCCCCTATGTGATAACAATAAAGTTAAGTGGAAAAAAAGGGAAAAAAATTAAAGCTGCACAAATAAAAATAAAGTCACACATGAAAAAGAATACAAAAAACACAAAAAAAGTCCCCACCCATACATACACGCGTGCAAACATGCTTTGGGTGCGGATACGTGCGAAAACGACGATTGCACCCATTACGCCGCACATGTTACATATCTCCGCGAATGTCACAGTGAGAGCAATAATTATAGGGCCATCAATCACTAATAACACTAAACTGATGAGTGGTAAAAGCTTTTAAAGCGTCGCCTATGGTCAAATTTGGGTATGGTAGTTTTTTGCGTTTTCTCGTGTGCGCGCAATTTTGAAGCTTGACATGTATGGTGTCTATTTACCCGACATGACTCCTTCTTTTATATTTTAGCAAAAAATTGGGTAATCATAAATGTATTATAACATAATGTAAATACAAACTTTTTTTCAACATTTTCAGTAATGTTTCCTTAATATAGTAACACTGAAATAAAGCTCTATCTGTCCCCAAAAAATGGTATAAAATTAATTTCAGTACAGCTTTGCATGACAGACTAAATGTCAGTCAAAGTACTGCGGCGCTGAATACTGAAAAATGGCCTGGCCAGGAAGGGGGTGTAAACACCTTGTCTTGAAGTGGTTAAAAGCACTTTGGAATCCCAAAATAGCTTCCAATGATACTTTGACCTGCCTTCCCCTGCCCCTGTGCCTTTCTCTCATTATTCACTAAGGGCTCTAAAGAAAAACCTGCACTCCCGGTAGAAACATACACTGGATTATTAAAAGTATTGGGATGCCTGCCTTTTCATGCACATGAACTTTAATGGCATCCCAGTCTTAGTCTGTTAGGTTCAGTATTAAGTTGGCCCACCCTTTGCAGCTATACCAGCTTCAACTCTTCTGGGAAGGCCGTCCACAAGGTTTAGGAGAGTGTCTATGGGAATGTTTGACCATTCTTCCAAAAACGCATTTGTGAGGTCAGGTACTGATGTTGGACGAGAAGCCCAGGCTCGCAGTCTCCACTCTAATTCATCCCAAAGGTGTTCTAACGTGTTGAGGTCAGGACTCTGTGCAGGCCAGTCAAGTCCCTCCACCCCAAACTCACTCATCCATGTCTTTATGGACCTTGCTTTGTGCACAGGTGCGCAGTCATGTTGGAGCTGTTCACAAAGTTGGGAGCATGAAATTGTCCTTAACTGGAACTAAGGGGCCAAGCTCAACCGCTGAAAAATAACCCCACACCATAACCCCTCCCCCCTCCACCAAATTTTACACTTGGCACAATGCAGTCAGGCAAGTACAATGAGAGGTCTGTAGCTATTGACTCTGCAGACAGTTGGCGATTTCTGGGCACTGTGCGCTTCATCATGCGCTGACCCCATTCTGTCATTTTACATGGCCTACCTCTTAGTGGCTGATTTGCTGTTGTTCCCAGTTGCTTCCACTTTGTTATAATACCACTAACAGTTGACCGCAGAATATTTTGTAGCAAGGAAATTTCACAGAACACCTGAATCCAATGATGTGGAGGGGTGTCCCAATACTTTTGGCAATATAGTGTATCTTTGACCTTCAGTATGGGCTGTTCTGCAGTACACAATGAAAACATTTTGCAGTGCACAGGACATATAATTAATAGAGCATAATGGTATCTAATTTAGATGAAAAAAAAAACTTTTATAAGGTCACCCCAATACCCAAAAAACCCTCACTGGACCCTACCGACCTCAACAATCTCAGACCAATCCCCTTACTCCCATTCATCTCCAAACTCCTAGAACACCTTATCTACAGCCGCCTGAGCCGCCACCTCGCTGATAACAACCTTCTCGACCCCTTACAGTACAGCTTTCACCTTCTACACTCCACTGAGACCGCCCTTCTCAAACTCACTAATGACTTACTAACAGCTAAAACCAATGTCCACTACTCCTTACTCTTGCTATTAGACCTTTCTGCTGCTTTTGACACTGTTGGCCACCTGCTCCTCCTCAAAAAAATCCACTTGCTTGGCCTACAAGACACTGCTCTCTCATGGTTCTCCTCCTACCTATCTAAGCGCCCCTTTAGTGTCACCTACAAATCTAACTCCTCTCCTCCTCTTCCTCTTTCTGCAGGGGTCCCCCAAGGCTCTGCCCTTGGACCCATCTGCTTCTCCAGCCAGTGTATAATCTCAGTCTCCAACCATCACGCCTTCTTTGCTATTTTTTTGCTAGTGTCCTAGGTGGTCGGGCACCTTGTCTTGAGCTCTGCTGAAAATTAGGTTTAAATATATTTTTTGCTAGTGTTTTTATTCTTATTTGTTATTATTTCTTCAATCAAGATACTCTATACAATGCAGTTTGTTTTCTCCAATGTCTTTAATTAAGACTTCAAATATTCTGCTTGAGGTATTCTCTACACAACAGGAATTTGGTTCAATATATCCTCAGCAATGGTTGAGCCATGCGCAGAACCCGCTGGACCAAAAAATTGTGAAGCTAGCCTGGAATGTGGCACTTCGGGCACTGGTCTCTGCATTGTGGTACTTTCCAAACCTTTGTGAACTGTGTTCACAGTGCTGTGAAGCTTTTTTTGTGTGCTTTTTTAGCACGTACAGTATTATGTATTACATTGAACCTTATGGGGAAATTTGATTCGGTTCGCGACCAATTCAGTTCACGACCAGAATCATGGAACAAATTAAGTTTGTGAACCGAGGTACCACTGTATTTCATTATGAGTAAAGTTTATATTGTGTCTATCACATCCCTGAAACCCTCTATGAATATGAGTTGGAAGGATTCTAATCCTTCTGGTCCTGATGTCATTCCACACTAATTTGTGTTATATTTTCACCCTAGTCTAACCCTTTAAAGTAGGGATGCACTGATACTTTTCGAGTACCAATGCTGATACTTGGCATTTGCATGAGAACTACCAGGGTTGCAACGGTTGCAGCGGTTGCAGCTGGGACCTGGCTCTGGTGCTCCACTACTTGGGCAAGTACCAGTACTTGTACTCGCAAAACTGGTATCAGTGCATCCCTTTATTTATATTTATAAAAACAAAATCATACATTAAAACAGAGAGGTACAAATCCCAGGAGCTCAGTGTGCTCCTTACAAATGACAGCTGCCTCCTAACTTTTACATTTTTCTAGTCTAGTCTTGGAGCTTGAAAAGTATCAGTACATGTACTTGTACTTGTACCGAGTACTGTACTTGGTATCCCTACTTTAAAGTGACACTAAACTCAGGAGTTAAACCTTAAAAATGCTTTTAAGTACCTTAACAAAAATGTAGCTTATTTGTGGATCACTCGACTACAGATCCTCAAAACCTGTCTGAATTTGTCTGAATCTCATATTTAGTTTACTAATTTGTATTGAGAGTGTAGTCTATCACAGCTCGGAGTGGTGGCTACTTTACAATACACATGAATCATTGGGAACAAAAGTAGCCACCCTCCAACAGGAAGGACAAAATGTCGGCACAAATTCAGAGATGATTTGAGGATCTACAGCCTAGTGATGCACACATAAAATTTGTTTTTGGTAATAGTGAAGGTGCTTGAATGTATTTTTAAGGTTTAACTCCTAAGTTTAGTGTCACTTTAAGTACAGGTGTTGCTGATCCTCCCACCCTCCTATTTAAAAGGATTCAACGTAACTACCATTCACAGCTTACTAGTTTCTTTTCACTCTCTCCATTTGGATTGTTTGTTGAGAGGACTCTCACATTCACGCATGTCTATCAGCTAGCATCCTTCTTAATATGGATCTCATTCTCCCTGAAGTGAAGAGTTGTGCGGGTTTCTACTTGGGCCTCCAGTTGTTGACTGGTTGATCTTTTTTCTAGACATGCTTTGTCTATCCAAGCTGAAGTCAAGGTTTTGGTACCTGCGCCCTATTAAACAATTCTTCTTGTTGACCATCTTAACTGTTGGTCCAATTTGTTTTCTTCTGTTCAGGTAGTTGTTGTATCATTTGTTTTTCCTTTATGTTTGAAGAATGGCTGTGTGGTCTGGAGCACAAAATGAATGCTTGGTGCCCTCCCCCTGGGTCATGGCAATTTGCATATTTGTTTTCCCCTGCTGTATTTAGCTTTTGTTCAGGTGTTCATTCCTTCAAATACTTTATGTAATATAATATAATATAATATGATTTCCACATCTGCTGGATCTCTCAGTGGCTTTTGCCCAAGTCTCAGTTGGACTGCTTTTGGACATCCTGAATGTCTAAGAATTACTAAATTCCTTTGTCCCTCAATGAATGATAAAGAAAATAAGATTTTTGTACTTACCATAAAATCTTTTTCTTAAAGTCAATTGAGGGGCACAGGTCCTGCCCCTCTGTGTGACGGTCTTATGCACTGCTTTCTCTAAAAAACTGAGGCATGACAGTTGAAGGCAAGCTTATATAGGGACTGGTTTAATGTTTTTTGCCAGTGTTCCAACCTCCTGTAGGTCACAGAATAGCCCGAATGTCAAAGAATTTATAAATTCCTGTGTCCTTCAAAGAACTTCAAGTAAAAACATATTTGCATTTTACTGTATATCAGACTAATCTGTATTGAGATTGTAGTCTATGATGGGAGCAAGAAACTTTTATATTTGCAGGAATGGCTGTAATGTCTAAGAGTAAGCATGGCTAGGCGTGAGCTCCAAAGAGTTCAGTTTCAGTTAAGCCTCTTTCCAAACCACCTTACAATAAAATATCATTCTGTACGTAGACCACTTTACTTATAAATGTTGAAAATCAGACTCATGTTTATTAGGTTCAGCCAAAAGACAAAAATAAATTAATTAAAAACTTGCCTCCTCAGAACCCCAAACTCTCAGTTTATTCAGAGGAAGGCAAACACCCCTATAAAGCATTTTAAACAGGGAAAAATAAAACCTTCCTGGTCAGATTCTCTATCAATCATTGAACTACAGTGTTATTTCTTATAAACATTAAAAGCCAGTTATAATGTGTGCATTTAGAAACAGATTATAGTTAACATGGCTGAATGGTAGATAAGAGACATATCAAAAAAGCATGAATCAAGCCACAGTAGGGAAACAGATGCTTGAGGATAAAGAAAAAAGAGAGATACAAGCAGACATCATTAGATTAACCCAAAACACACAAGACTGGAGCACAGTACAGTAAAAGTTGGGCCTTGTTCCCAACAGATCCAGAAAGGGATGTGGCTTTTTTTGTTTTTTAACCAGACAGTTTTAAAGAAGCTCGTTGTGCTTAATTTACGCTTGACTCGTTGTCTGTGGGTTCAATTATTTTACTGACATTGGACAAGCATACAACAAATCAAGTGAAATCAGAACTTCAGGCCTGGTACATATTTGGTGGAAGTGACTCTAAATTACTGGAATAATTAATCCATATGACAGCTAGATTTTTTTTTAGATGTAGAGGTTAAGGACTTACACATTTTACTCAGTATAGAGTTCCTTTAAATGTATTAAATCTAACCCCCCTAGTAAGGTATACTAACAGATCTGCACACCTTCATCATCTCCTCATTCCCCCATCTGTGCCATACCTCCATTTTTCTAATGGGGTGGGTCATCTTGGATTGGGGGAGAGTGTGACCTCCCCAATGTGATAGTGCTCAGGTATGAACATGGGGGGAGGAGGGATTTTTACATTATCCACCAATTAAATGACAGTGAAAGTGACAGTGTCTCTAAGAATATTAAATATTCATTGTAAGTTAGAACACAATCTACAAAACCGTTTCAGCATCTGCAAATCTATCTCAGTGGAATTTCTAACTAGAGGTAACAATCCTATCAATTAGAAACATTGGGGAGGGGAGTGAATTTATCAAAACTGGAGCAGACAGAATCTAGAGCAGTTGCCTCTAGTAACCAATCAGCTTCTCTCTTCAGTTTTTTCATTTAAGCTTTGAAAATAAAAGAGAGAAGCTGATTGCTTGCCATGCGCAGCTGCTTCAGATCTTGTCTGCACCACTTTTCATAAGTTCCCCTTCAATGTATCTTTCTTTTCTCCATCACACAGTGCTGAAAAAATGACCAGTGCAATTATAACATATTAGGATCAAGAGACAATCTGCTGACAAAATGTTCATGAAAAGTAAATTATTAGCTCAAAAATAGTCAATGTATAACCTTCCTAAAACATATTTACAGTAATAATACAATGAGCAAAGTTTAAACCCACAACTGAAGTCACAAAAAATATATTCAGTCAAGCAGGCATTGTACTAACAACCTATATTTTATAGTCATACCACAACCTCTATATTACAACAGTTGTGTGGTGTGTCTAAATAAGACTGTGCAGTCCAATAGGCACCAGAGTTAGACCAAATCCATTATGTAATCTGCACTCAGTAACAGAAGTGGTCTGGACACACCCCTCCCCTCTTTCTCTTTAACCACTTCAGTATCGGCATGTTACACCCCCTTCATTACCAGGCTAGTTTTCAGTTTTCAGATCTGTGAGAATTCCTCCATCACGCAACACTGTAACAAAACTTATTTTTTTGGGACAAATAAAGCTTTCTTTTAGTGGTATTTAATAACTGCTTTTTTTCTTTTTAATTTTTACTATAGAAAGTTTAAAAAAAACATTTTTCTAGAAAAAGCCTGTTTCTCCTACTTTTAAAATAAAAATGTCAGGACAATAAGAAAATCCCGAAAAATGACCCCTATTTGGAAAGTAGACAGTCCAAGGTGATCTGATTTTTCGCCGCAATTAAAAAAAATAATGAAGAAACATGGCGGTATTGAGGGGGTTAAACCTTGGAACTTGGTAACAGTGCACAAAATACAATAAATGTACAGGGAGGGGCTGAAGGGGTTAATGTACATGTCACATACAATGGGAGAGTGGAGATGAAGGAGTTAATGTACAGATGTTCAGGATAAGGGAGATGAAGGGGTTAATACACACATTCAGAGTAGAGAAAGAATGGAGCTAATATATACAGGAAAGGAGAGAGGGTGAAAGCATTAAAAAAAAATGAGAACATTTTTTTTTGCTGCTACTGCAGTTTGTTTTGACTTTAGGAAGCAATGAATGGATGACTCGTCCATTCATTACTTCCTTTACTCTCCTCTGCCTCTGATGTAAGAGGAATGGGAGGGCTTGGCAATGTAAACATTTTGATTTTTGTGTGAAAAAACATGTGATTGTTGTGATAACCGATTGCAAGCGCTTAATATATTTCTGTGTAAATACAGTGAAGGGTGTGGCTGTTGCTCAGCTATAGTTGCATAAAGCACTTGTGTGTGAGGGCAGAAAGCAGCATTTGCACTAAAAGAACATCAGAGAAAGGAGGGGAGAAGCGCTCACAACCAAGCTGAAGACCGGGGCGTTTTTTTGGGGGGCCGAAGGCTGGAAGCAGGGGCCGGTTTTAATTCCCGAATCCGAGTTGTGTGTTCGATGGTTGATCCAATTTGTCCCAGAAAACACAAATATATAATATACAAAGATGAGGATTTTGTGTAGAGCAAATCAAAACAAATGTAGAAACTTACCATTAGGTAATGAGTGTAGCGAAGTCATCGGCGAGGGGTAAAGATGGTTGGTTTTGGTTCTTTAGGGATTCCTGGTTGTGATCCGTTGTTTAAGAGGGATGTCCGTCTTCTGTGGTCCAATAGGTAAGGAGTGCAGCGGCGTTACCGGCAGGGGGCGCAGTTTGTGGGTTCCGACTTCTGCTTTTGTTGATTGTAGTCTGTTTCTTATATGGGGATGTGGGTCTGCTTGTCTCTGGTCTGTAGATTAAATCCTGGTGGGTGCTGGTGGCACAGTTGCCGAGTATAGGGTTCCCTGTCTTTCTGTATTCAGCCAGGAGAGGCAGCTTACAGGCTGTGATGGGCGGGTCTATTCACAGAGCATCGGGACTCTGTGATACAAGGATCAGTGATGACACACTTGTGGAGAGGAGGGAGGGGGGAACAAGCTGAGATAGCAGGGTCCTGTGGCCGTTTGTAATGCTCCGGTGAGCACCCGTGAGAGCACCCCCAAAAAAACGCCCTGGTCTTCAGCTTGGTTTGGAGCGCTTCTCCCCTCCTTTCTCTGATTCTAGCACCCATCGGTCGGACACCCCGGTCCGTATGTTTTCTGAAGCCGCTCAACCAAACAAGTATACTTAGTACCAATTCAAAACCTAACAAACCTACACCCCTCCACCCTACCCCTTGGACGAGCGCTGTACTTAGGTACGTTGTCCTTGAAACTTTCCATACGCACTAAAAGAACATGTATATTAAAGATTTCCAGCAAAGCAAAACGTAACCTGCTATAAAAACATAAATTCTGTATGAGATTTCAAAAGGGCATTCATTCCTAAGGGACAGTTTTCTTTCAGCATATGGTAACTTTGTAAAGGACAAATAGGTTTTTTATTTTGTATTGATTAACTTTACATGACCTTGTCATATCACTTTTCACTGTGTACTAATAGTTGGAAGAAAAATCATGTCATTTTCTTGCAAACGGTACGGTCCTTTGCTGATGTGTACTCCTATTCTTCATGCCTTAGGCCCCATTCACACAGGAATCAGCCAGCGCGTACAGCTCCGTGCTGCGTGCACGGCCGTATTGGGCAGCTTCCGGGAAGGACAGCTGCTGCGTGTGATTAGTATGCAGCCCCCGTCCTTCTCTATGGGACTACGTGGCCATACACCCCCCTACGCTCACCTCAAGTTCACGTCCGTGCGGGTGCAGGTGAGCGTACTCGTACGCTGACAGGATAGATCCTGTCTGCGTCCGCGCCACCTGCACGGACGTGCACTTGAGGTGAGCGTAGGGGAGTGTATGGACGCGTAGTCCCATAGAGAAGGATGGGGGCTGAGTACTAATCACACGCATCACCTGTGACCTGTGGTACTAAGTATACTTGTTTGGTTGAGCGGCTTCAGAAAACATACGGACCGGGGTGTCCGACCGATGGGTGCTAGAATCAGAGAAAGGAGGGGAGAAGCGCTCCAAACCAAGCTGAAGACCAGGGCGTTTTTTTGGGGGTGCTCTCACGGGTGCTCACCGGAGCATTACAAACGGCCACAGGACCCTGCTATCTCAGCTTGTTCCCCCCTCCCTCCTCTCCACAAGTGTGTCATCACTGATCCTTGTATCACAGAGTCCTGATGCTCTGTGAATAGACCCGCCCATCACAGCCTGTAAGCTGCCTCTCCTGGCTGAATACAGAAAGACAGGGAACCCTATACTCGGCAACTGTGCCACCAGCACCCACCAGGATTTAATCTACAGACCAGAGACAAGCAGACCCACATCCCCATATAAGAAACAGACTACAATCAACAAAAGCAGAAGTCGGAACCCACAAACTGCGCCCCCTGCCGGTAACGCCGCTGCACTCCTTACCTATTGGACCACAGAAGACGGACATCCCTCTTAAACAACGGATCACAACCAGGAATCCCTAAAGAACCAAAACCAACCATCTTTACCCCTCGCCGATGACTTCGCTACACTCATTACCTAATGGTAAGTTTCTACATTTGTTTTGATTTGCTCTACACAAAATCCTCATCTTTGTATATTATATATTTTTGTTTTCTGGGACAAATTGGATTCCTACGCGCTGTAAAACGCTCAACATGTGAAAACCAATAATTGCCTATGGGCATGGTTCCCACCTGGGCATTTTACAGCGCAAAGGAACGCGCTGTAAAATGCCCTACGCCCAAAGAAGTACAGGAGCTTCTTTGGGGCGTATTTGCCGTGCGTATCCATTAGGATACAGCCGGATAGCTCTCGGAAACGCACGTTTATCGCGCGTTTCTTTTACAGCAAATCGCGTTAAAAACATGCGGCAAAAGCGCATATTCCGTATGCCCAGGTGTGAACCCAGCCTTTAGAGGGGCATTCTACCCCAGTAGATGTTACCCCAACTTCATGACAATTATTCTTCTAAAGCACTTTGTGGGGAATTTATCAAAAGTGGAGCTGACAGAATCTGGAGAAGTTGCCCATGGTAACCAATCAGTTTCTTTTATTTTAATCTTTTATTTTTAAATCTTAACTGAAAAAACTGAAGAGAGAAGCTGATTGGTTACTTAGGGGAGCTGCTTAAAATCCGGTCTGCTTTATTCATTTTTGTTGTATATCAGTGCTACTGATCTCCTTCGGCTTCTATTAGCCACTTCCTTGAGCTCCAGCATTATTGCCAAGGTTGAATTGTGCCTGCACAATGTGTGTCATTGCAAAACAATACCGGCGCCTTCAAATCCAAAAAGAGCCCAGCAGTAAAAATACAGCAAACACGATGGAGGCAGCTCCCACAGATTAGATGGACCACCAGTCTATGAGAAAAGGAACAAAAGAGAGCGCCTCCGTAGTGTAAAAATGTTATTTAATAATAAAAACACACAGCTCTAAGGCTGTACTTACAACAGTTCGGTAGAATAAAAAAAAACAGTAGAATAAGGTGGGAGGATGAAACCCCTGGCAGGGAGAATCTGGAGCGATGTAAAACAGCAGTAACCTCGATCCCTGTATTGATAAATGGTTTACGCGTTTCTGGGGCACGCCCCCTTCATCCTCTCACCTTATTCTACTGTTTTTTATTCTACCGAACTGTTGTAAGTACAGCCTTAGAGCTGCGTGTAGTAGGTAAGCTGTCACAGTGCTCCCCACC
>NW_017306427.1:336162-340517 GCF_000935625.1 Nanorana parkeri
GAGTCAGTACAGCGGAGATCTCCAAGCATGGAGATTAATATGAGCTTGTTTGATGGTCTTATTATATCCTATTCTCCTATGTATCACATTCCCCTATGTATGGCCACCATTATAAATAGCAGGTATTCCATTTTTTGTATTGTTCGGTAGTATACACTTGTAAACCTAAACCATGATTTCTAAAGAAGCTAAGTTTAATTATTTTGCCCGCATTCTCTCCAGCAGTTCCCAGCTGCAGGGTTTCTAAGGTATTCCCTTTATACTTATGCCTAATTAACCCAAGAAAGTACCTGGATCTAGAAAATGAAAAAACAAAAACAAAAAACAAAATATACTGTCTCTCATTATCTTCCTTTGTACTATTAAATTAAATGTGCAAGGAAACTCATAAATGTATTGCTATATCATGGTCTTAAATAAAGGATTATAGCAAAGAAACACACAGGGAAAATGCCTCATTTTAATTAGCAAACAGAATTACCTTGATATTGTTCTCTGTAACATTTCTTGTCGTGGTTAATAAATCTTTGCTAACATGAAACAGGAGCCCTAGATTAATTAGAAGACTTTGTGCATGTTCTATGATTCAGCAGTCAAATGACAATCTCCTGGGTATATACCTCCTTTTATCTGTGTACTCTTAAATCATTTAAATTTCTTCCCCAGCTATTTGTTTTAGGAGTTATTTTCATCTCATGTTTACAAAAGCTGCAAAATAGCAAGCAGTTTGGATACATCTGATGAATTTGATTTCAAAAAATGATTAACCAAGAACAACCTTTTGACAAGCAAAGTCCCTAGTTGTGCAAAGTCAAATATTCTTTGAAATGACTTTTTAGATTATCATGTATGTTTAATAAACAGCGTTGTAAGCTGTCAGGGCACATCACAGTACACTGTTCAGAAAAATGTCAGAGAGGTGAGCTATAAAAGCAGGTATTTCCAAACTTGTTTTCTCAAATATCAACAAAGGCAAAACACGAAATTCAGTACTAAGTATATTGTATGAACAGCTATCTACTCATAGAAGAAAATGACATCATCCCAATCAAAGTAGCTTCTCTGAAAAGCAAAAGTAGTAATAAACAATGCCCTTTGTACCCATTAAATTGCCCCCATGTACCCATTGAAATTTAGTAGGTATGACAGCAATTTGCACTTAGGCTAACAGTTCCGGCTATTACCAAAGCGGTCGTTGTGCGCTGCCACAGTAGCTCATTTGATATGTCAGTTTTGTGCCCTTACTATGTTCCCTTTTTCCCCCTTCCTGTTTTACCATTAGTCAGTATAGTCCTTAGTTAGACACTCCCAGCCTCCCCATGCTGTCTAGTTAGTTTCCCTTTTACCATTGTTTTGTTAGGATGTCCAACTAGAGAGTCAGAATGTTTAAGATCACTAAATGCTTTTTTACCTGCAAGAATATGAATATACTTAGAGACTTGATGCTACCTGTGTATATTATTGAGTCAGCAGGTTGTCAGCAGGTTGCCATAATGTCCACACAGATTCAGGAGGTATGTCTTTTACATTAAGTGACATTAAGTGACATTTGAAACAGCACGATTACCAGTATTCATGTACTCATCCAGGCCTGTTTAAATAAGACAGCAAAACTAACCTTATACTATACATGTTCTACTCTTTTTTCCCTGTTCTAAATTACTATATAGGAATGAGCTTGCGTTAAAGTTGACTATGAGTTCAACCCAACCCAGCTTGTCTCAGTTACACGAACAGGCAAACTAAATGGGCAGATTTGGCCAGTTTGCCTGCCTGTCCAAACTTCCAGCTGCTGAAGCCAGAAGTAATTAATTTAATGGTTGTATCTGCACCCCTACTAAATGACAGCTTTACAGTCCACCCACCAGCTTGTTTCACGTGATGCCATTAATGAAATATAGTCATGACCATATTTGATCAATGATGTCACCCACCATACCTGGCCAGTTTGTTAACATTCAGCATCTTGCCTTTGGGCTGTAATTTGCGACTGGAGTGCAATAGAATATCTTCATGGTCCACGAGATGTCCAGGCATCGCTCATCGTGATTGATGTTGAAGTTAGATTGGAGACATTGTTTTTGTGTCTATGTGTTTTTGTTATTGTGTCTGTGTGTTTATTTACGATTTTTCTTTTTTTTGTGAATAAGTAACAAAGGGTACTATATACTTTATACACACAGGGGGAGGACCAAATATCTGAGGCCCTCTTAAAGGGGGTTTACAGATTCTGATAAGTTCCCTTCCCCCCCTATGCAGTTCCCCACATCCCCTGGGTCAGGGATATTGGGATGGGCCCTTGCCCCCCTCAACACAAGGATTAGACTTCCTGGCAAGGTACACCCTCAATGTTGAGGGCATGTGGCCTGAAATCATTTATAGCAGGGGTGACCATTAGGTCGATCACGATCTACCAGTTGATCGCAAAGCGAACACTGGTAGATCGCATTCGACTGTGTCCTGTCCTCTTGCCAGGGCTGTAGTGAGGCTCTCACCTTGTGCCTGTGTTCCAGTCCAGTGTGATCTGCAAAAAAAGTGCTTGCAGCATTTTTGCAGATCGCACTGGACAGGAACGCAGGCACTAATGTGCCTGCGTTCCGGGTGCAGGCGATCGCACTGCGGGCGTGGGGCATGGCGGTTGTGCCATTGACTTCAATGCATCGCCACACCCCCTCCTGCCCCTGAATGCAGGTGAGGTGTTTTTTCATTGGTAGATCTCATTGAGCTCGTCATTTGAAAAGTAGATCTCCAGTCGAAAAATTGTGGGCGCCCCTGCTTTATAGTATGGGATGGGAGACGGGAATAGATTCTGGGGGTGGGGGGGCGTGCCATTTTTTGTGTGTTTTTCTTGAGTGAGATCCCCCTCAAAATCCACTCCAGACTCTTATCCAGGGGTGCAGCCTGAAACATACTGGATCACATACTGGATCACATGCACTGCAAAAGAAAAAAAACAGTGTGGGGTCCCCTAAAAATCCATACCAGACCCTTACTCTTGATGTTGTTGTGGATGTGGGGATGAGGCCCTTGTTCCCATCAACATAGGAATTAGGTACCTTGTCAGGGGTGGTCCACTGGCAAGGTACTATTCCAATTTTTAATTATCTTTCCATGACCTTTTTTTTTTAAACAACATCTTGCATAATGCCCAAAAAAGAACATAAAAATAGCAAGATTTGGCTCCCATATACTTTAATAGGGTTCAGGCACTATATTTGAGATTTGCGAGTTTCCCACTTGGTTTGCTTATTACTAATATATTAACAGAGAAGAAAAAAGTTGACTAGTGTATATGATACTGTTAAAATTTGCACTAACCATTTTTGTATGCCAACCTTTTGAGAGATCTGCTCCCTTCAACAGGTACTGATGCATAAAGGTTTAAAAGGATGAAAAAACTAATTTTACAAGGAGTGGATAAAGAGCTTTGGAATGCGTAAGAGCAGAGTCATAGAGGTGAGAATGGTCATAAAAGAATCTGACAGTGAACTAGAAAAACTGAGATCAACATTGAGCCTATTAACTTTTATGTCAAATAGAATTATCAGTCTTAGTTCAAAGGTTTTCCTTTCCTGAATGGATTTAAAGTGTGGCCCCGTTGTTAAAAATAATGTTGCATTAAAGTACAGTAGTATGCTGTTTAAGACCTGGTATGGTGCGTCAGTCTTTTGTATCAGGATTATTTCAATATTCAAAGTTGAAGAGAATACAATCTGGTTATAATTTAGAAGGAGCATTACTATTTACTAGGGCTGGTAATGATTACAAATTTCCTGTTCGATTAATCGAAAAAAAATTTAATCGATTAATTTTGATTAATTATAACGCACATACAGATCCAACTACATTGTCCTATACACATACAGCACAGCAATGAAGTAATAAAATAAACTAGGATCCCACTAATCCAGCACGTTATTTATCTCACGTGCCCCACTCAATATGGCCGCCGCTTGAGTGGGGCAACTCAGAATAATAATGTGCTGGATTAGTGTGATCCGAGTTCATTTTATTACTTCATTGCTTTACTGTATGTGTATAGGCCAATACCAGGGATCCCAACCTGAAATAAGCAGGGGGGAGAGCACCCCCCTGAAATGATGGCAGATAGCACAGGAAGCAATAGCTTCTTTGCTATCTGCAGACTTTTTTTTTAGTATTCTGCCAGTTGCAGTTGTCAGAATAGCTAGATTCCTATTGGCTATTGCACTTTGCAATAGCCAATAGCAAACTAGCTAATGCACCCGCCCCCTGCTGCTATCAATCACCAGAAGAGGACCTGATAGAAAAATTCAGGTCCCCCTCTGCTGATTGACAGCAGCAGTGGGCGGGTGCATTAGCTAGTTTGCTATTGG
>NW_017306427.1:342499-367053 GCF_000935625.1 Nanorana parkeri
CCTGCTGCTTTCAATCACCAGAAGAGGACCTGATAGAAAAATTCAGGTCCCCCTCTGCTGATTGACAGCAGCAGTGGGCGGGTGCATTAGCTAGTTTGCTATAGGAATCTAGCTATGCAATTGTATGCCTTTCTTTTCTGACTGACGGTCAGGCTGCGGCTCCCGCTGTCAGAAAAGAAAAGAAAAAAAAACGATCTCAGGGAAAGGTTTAATCTGCTTGATTGAGCAGATTAAACCTTTCAGGTAAAAAGTGTTTCTCTCACAGCCGATCAAAATAATTTTGATCGATCAAAAAAATTAACAATTAATCGAGGGATTAATCGTTAATTTCCGCAGCCCTACTATTTACTGATTGCAGTTGGATATTAGGTCCAATAAAAAAAAAATTAGCTCAAATAGTTACAAACTGAAATAATATGTAATATTAATAAAAAGCGTGTTGGACATAAAATCTCAGGATACATGCAGATTCCTAGCACTCAGAGAAAACAATCTAAATATGCTGCTAGACCAGAAGAAACAAGCTGACTCCGCTGAACGCGTTTTCGGGGAGTTTCCCTTTCTTCTAAAGAAGGGGAAACTCCCCGAAAACGCGTCCAACACGCTTTTTATCCACCTCTTTTGTGAGTACCATTTATCCCTTTTATTCTTTCTAAACAAATAAAAGGATTATTTGCACCAGGAGAGGCGCCCGGTGTTTTTTGTTTCTTTTAATGTATATTTCATTTACTTAATTTACTTTATTGTTTTGTATTTTTTGTTAAAATGTTTCATGTGTTCATGTCTCCCCCTTGCCTTAGTCTTTCTTCTCTTGTGTGTCTTTCCTATTTAGATCTCCAGGTCAAGGCTGCCTGGTTGGCATTTTTCTTTTGTTTTTTTCATCTTTTTTTATTCCAGATGGCACCCCTTCATGTTTTAACATATAATGTTAGAGACCTTAATGCTTCACCAAAAAGACATCAATCTTTAGATGAGTTGCATCACTTAGATGTAGATCTGTTTTTTCTCCAAGAAACTCCCCTTCCTCATGACTCGTATGGTAAAACTTTACTCTAATTAATTTCCTATTTGGTATTACTGTTCTTCCCCTACTAATCGGGGGAAAGGGGTCACCATTGGAGTCAGGAGAGATGTTCTAGTTGTTGTTAATGATCGCTTATGTGATCCTGAAGGTAGATTTCTATTTTTACAAATTACTTGATATGATATTACTTATATGTTGGCAAATGCATATTTCCCAAATCACTCTCCTGCCCCCTTTTTGAAAAAAAGTGTTGAGTAAACTGGCCAATTTCGGTGTAGGTCACTTAATTGTAGCAGGTGATTTTAATTTTTGCATTGACCCACAATTGGATTCTTCTACAGGTTTATCACGTAATCCTAAATCTCATCTAACTTTTATTTGTAGAGTTCTCCACAGATTTCAACTGGTGGATGTATGGCAAGTTTTACATCCAAAAGAGAGAGACTACATGCATTATTCATCTGTGCAAGATTCTCCAGATTATTTTTATAGATCACTTTCTTTTGGAATAGGTCCATTCTTTTGGAATTTCTTCAATGACAATTTCGGACCAGTTAGTGTGTAAGAGACTTACCTGCAGATTGACTCCTGCCCAAACACATGCACACACAGAAGCATGCACTCCATTGCTGAAAGTTCCCGGAAAACACACTTTAGCACGTGAACGCGTGCGTATGGGAACTTTTATGCGCAATAGCGTGCTCGTTAGCGTACAGGTGCACGCTCATTACCGTGCACACTATTCTATATAAACAGACAAGAAGCCATAACCAAGTTGCTGAGTGGTCTTCAGCTAGTCCCTGTGTGCCCTGTACTTTGTACCAGTATCCTGACTCCCTGTGTATGAACCCGACTTGTGACCAATTGACTCTGCTTCCTCCTGCTGATTTAGTACCTCTGCTCTCTGGTCTCCTGTGTATGACCCTGGCTTACGTTTCTTGACCCTGCTCCTGATCTGTGATTCGGCACCTCAAGATTCGGCTCCCTGTGTATTACCTCGGCTTGAACCTGACTTCCCTATATCCCTTTTATTCTTTCTAAACAAATAAAAGGATTATTTGCACCAGGAGAGGCGCCCGGTGTTTTTTGTTTCTTTTAATGTATATTTCATTTACTTAATTTACTTTATTGTTTTGTATTTTTTGTTAAAATGTTTCATGTGTTCATGTCTCCCCCTTGCCTTAGTCTTTCTTCTCTTGTGTGTCTTTCCTATTTAGATCTCCAGGTCAAGGCTGCCTGGTTGGCATTTTTCTTTTGTTTTTTTCATCTTTTTTTATTCCAGATGGCACCCCTTCATGTTTTAACATATAATGTTAGAGACCTTAATGCTTCACCAAAAAGACATCAATCTTTAGATGAGTTGCATCACTTAGATGTAGATCTGTTTTTTCTCCAAGAAACTCCCCTTCCTCATGACTCGTATGGTAAAACTTTACTCTAATTAATTTCCTATTTGGTATTACTGTTCTTCCCCTACTAATCGGGGGAAAGGGGTCACCATTGGAGTCAGGAGAGATGTTCTAGTTGTTGTTAATGATCGCTTATGTGATCCTGAAGGTAGATTTCTATTTTTACAAATTACTTGATATGATATTACTTATATGTTGGCAAATGCATATTTCCCAAATCACTCTCCTGCCCCCTTTTTGAAAAAAAGTGTTGAGTAAACTGGCCAATTTCGGTGTAGGTCACTTAATTGTAGCAGGTGATTTTAATTTTTGCATTGACCCACAATTGGATTCTTCTACAGGTTTATCACGTAATCCTAAATCTCATCTAACTTTTATTTGTAGAGTTCTCCACAGATTTCAACTGGTGGATGTATGGCAAGTTTTACATCCAAAAGAGAGAGACTACATGCATTATTCATCTGTGCAAGATTCTCCAGATTATTTTTATAGATCACTTTCTTTTGGAATAGGTCCATTCTTTTGGAATTTCTTCAATGACAATTTCGGACCAGTTAGTGTGTAAGAGACTTACCTGCAGATTGACTCCTGCCCAAACACATGCACACACAGAAGCATGCACTCCATTGCTGAAAGTTCCCGGAAAACACACTTTAGCACGTGAACGCGTGCGTATGGGAACTTTTATGCGCAATAGCGTGCTCGTTAGCGTACAGGTGCACGCTCATTACCGTGCACACTATTCTATATAAACAGACAAGAAGCCATAACCAAGTTGCTGAGTGGTCTTCAGCTAGTCCCTGTGTGCCCTGTACTTTGTACCAGTATCCTGACTCCCTGTGTATGAACCCGACTTGTGACCAATTGACTCTGCTTCCTCCTGCTGATTTAGTACCTCTGCTCTCTGGTCTCCTGTGTATGACCCTGGCTTACGTTTCTTGACCCTGCTCCTGATCTGTGATTCGGCACCTCAAGATTCGGCTCCCTGTGTATTACCTCGGCTTGAACCTGACTTCCCTCCTGGTCTGCCACTTGGTGGATCGCTCCATCAATACCTTGAGCAACTACATCCAGCCAGTGCTTCGTTGGCCTCACACCCATTGCCTGCTCTGGTTTCAAGAGGTCCCGGTATCATCCTGGTACTGCCATTTCAACAGCTGGTCCAACGCACTCAAGTGCCTCATCCAGCCTGCCACCAGTAAAGACACCTGTGCTCCACTCTGTCCTTACATCCCCTGTCACTACTTCCATAGGTGTGGGACGAGAGGTGCAAAGGCAGCCCCCTTCTCAGCTGAGTCCCCAGTCAGGTACGTGATATAGTGCCTCTATTTCCTTCCTAAATACCCCTATGTGCCAGTATAATTGGAAGTTGAATGCATCTTTATTATATGATTTTGCTATTATGCATGAACTCATTACTTAAAAGATTATTTTATGGACAACTGTGATGATAATATTTCTTTACCTGCCCTATGGAAAGCACATACATCTGTCATTAGGGGCGTGTTGGTAGCTATTGGCTCTGAACAGAAAAAGGATAGACTAACGAATATCCAGAATTTATTGTCAGAGACATGATTATTATAACAAATTCACAAATCCACTGCTGCTAAGTTAGTTTTAAAGCTTTTAGTCCTTAAAAAAGAACAGCTTAAAGATGTTTTGGAATCAGATTCTAAGTGAGTTGCCAATTTGGTTGCTTACAAAATTTATAAACAAGGTAACAAAGCAGGGAAATTATTAGCGCAAGCATTGAAGTCTAAACAGTTCGCTACTTATGTTTCAAAAATCAAAGATAAATTAAATAATGTAGTACACACCACGGTGGAAATCGCCACGGTGTTTCAAGAATACTATCAAGAATTATATCATGTACGCCCCAATAAAAAAGATTACGAAAAGCATATCGCCACAATCAGTAAAAAGAACCCCAAAAATTCTACACGTTTCTTGACCCTGCTCCTGATCTGTGATTCGGCACCTCAAGATTCGGCTCCCTGTGTATTACCTCGGCTTGAACCTGACTTCCCTCCTGGTCTGCCACTTGGTGGATCGCTCCATCAATACCTTGAGCAACTACATCCAGCCAGTGCTTCGTTGGCCTCACACCCATTGCCTGCTCTGGTTTCAAGAGGTCCCGGTATCATCCTGGTACTGCCATTTCAACAGCTGGTCCAACGCACTCAAGTGCCTCATCCAGCCTGCCACCAGTAAAGACACCTGTGCTCCACTCTGTCCTTACATCCCCTGTCACTACTTCCATAGGTGTGGGACGAGAGGTGCAAAGGCAGCCCCCTTCTCAGCTGAGTCCCCAGTCAGGTACGTGATATAGTGCCTCTATTTCCTTCCTAAATACCCCTATGTGCCAGTATAATTGGAAGTTGAATGCATCTTTATTATATGATTTTGCTATTATGCATGAACTCATTACTTAAAAGATTATTTTATGGACAACTGTGATGATAATATTTCTTTACCTGCCCTATGGAAAGCACATACATCTGTCATTAGGGGCGTGTTGGTAGCTATTGGCTCTGAACAGAAAAAGGATAGACTAACGAATATCCAGAATTTATTGTCAGAGACATGATTATTATAACAAATTCACAAATCCACTGCTGCTAAGTTAGTTTTAAAGCTTTTAGTCCTTAAAAAAGAACAGCTTAAAGATGTTTTGGAATCAGATTCTAAGTGAGTTGCCAATTTGGTTGCTTACAAAATTTATAAACAAGGTAACAAAGCAGGGAAATTATTAGCGCAAGCATTGAAGTCTAAACAGTTCGCTACTTATGTTTCAAAAATCAAAGATAAATTAAATAATGTAGTACACACCACGGTGGAAATCGCCACGGTGTTTCAAGAATACTATCAAGAATTATATCATGTACGCCCCAATAAAAAAGATTACGAAAAGCATATCGCCACAATCAGTAAAAAGAACCCCAAAAATTCTACCAATATATACACAGTAAAAGCGTAAGTAAAGAGCAGGTCGGCCCAATAAAAGATGAAAACTGGAGATTAATCACAAACGACAGGGAGAGGTGTTAAATTCATTTTTCTCCTCAGTATACACTCAAGAAAAAGACGTGTTTAATGGAGATAAGAATGTGAGTAGCTTAGTGTGTAAGTTACCGCAGTTGTTGACAGTAGCCAGGGTTCAACAAAGACTTGACAAACTTAATGCAAATAAAGCATTAGGACCAGATAACCTGCATAACAATTAAAAAGCCAGGTTATAGCGAGACCATTATTCCTCATTTTCAAGGACTCCATAATGACTGGTAGGGTATCAAGTGACTGGCGATAAGCTACAGTAGTACCAATATTTAAAACAAGGTTCAAGATGTCAACCTGGTAACTACAGACCAGTAAGTCTAACATCAATAGTATGCACACTGTTAGAGGGAATGATAAAGGACTTGTTAATGGATTTTGTTCATGGCAATGGTATAATAAATGATAATAAGCACGGATTTAGGAAGGTCTGTTCTTGTCAGACCAACCTACTAACATTCTACGTAGAGGTAAGTAGAGATCTGGATGGAGGGAGGCCGGTGGATGTGGTATATATGGATTTTGCCAAAGCTTTTGACACGGTACAACGCTTAATACACCAGCTGGGATCTATGGGCATAGATGCAATGGTGTGTACATGGATAGAGAACTGGCTACAGGAACATGTCCAGAGAGTATTGATAAATGGCTCTTTTCAAGATTGGTCTAAGGTCAAGAGTGGCGTGCCCCAGGGTTCTGTGTTAGGCCCCATACTGTTTAACTTGTTTGTTAATGATATCGGGGAAGGTGTTAATAGCCATATTTCCGTGTTTGCAGACGATAATAAAACTGGGAGGGTAATAGACATGGACTTAGACAGTATAACATTACAAGAGGACCTGGATAAAAATAGGGTAGTGGGCAACTATATGGCAAATGAGGTTTAATGTTGAAAAATTTAAAGTAATGCATTTTGGGGTTAAAAATAGGCAAGAGGAATACATATTAATGGGTACTCCACTAGGGATAATCATTTTGTCACAAGATAATTGGTTCAACTTCATCTGGAGTATGTGGTCCAGTTTTGGTCACCAATCCACAGAAAGGATGTCCTTGAGCTGGAGAGAGTTCAGGCAACTTAACTAATTAAGGGGCTGGAGGACCGAAGACAAGGTTGCTAAATTTAAACTTGTTACCCTAGAAGTGAGGAGATTAAAAGGGGACATGATTTTGATGTACAAAATGTTTAGTAGTGATGGCAACATCAGCAATAAACTATTTACAGTAAACTCCATAACAAATACTAGAGGCCACCACCTAAAACTGGTGGAGAAGAAATGTAACTACAAAGAGGCGTAGGGGCTTTTTTTCAGTTAGAGCGGTTGAAGTGTGGAACTCGCTGCCACAACCAGTGGTATCACCTGAGAGTATTGAATCATTCAAAAAGCATTTATATACCTTTCTCAGAGACCGTATGTAATGTGTCCCAGCGGCGGACTGTCGTGTTCGCCTGCCGCAGTCCAATCCCGGCACGGTGGGCCGACGCTCCTCCCACCAGCTGTCAGATTTAGGCGCGAGGTGCGAATCCTCCGGCGTCCTGTTAATGTGGATGACGCTGGAGGAAGTAGCCTCCGTAATCCGCAGCAGAACTGCCTGTCAGCGTGGAGCTGACTCACCTCCCCCATCTGCCTTCTCTGGACTCCTCTCTTCCCTGCTTGTCAGACGACTGCCAGTACTCAGCTCACAGAGGATCCCTCCTCTGTGAGGTCTGCTGCCTCAACCGGGGCTCCCTCAAACCACAAGAGGTCACCCCCCAGAACAACTCAACCGCAATTATCAGCTCCACCTGCAGTCGGTGTTACCCTCTTAAAGGGGAATTACCTCCATTATATGGACTGTTTCATTTCACTGCTGTTACAACATATCCAGTTATAAGAACTGTTACTACCTGCTGTCAATTGACTCTGTAGTACTGCTGCAACCACCATTATATGGACTGTTTCATTTCACTGCTGTTACAACATATCCAGTTATAAGAACTGTTGCTACTTGCTATCATTTGACTGCGCAGTACTGCTGCAACCTTCGTTATATGAACTGCTGCCTTATACTACCTCATTATTTAGCCTAGAAGAAATTGTGCATACCCACAGTAAGAGCACGCTGGGCGAGAACTGCAGTTGTGATCCACTTAAGGTAAAACAGACTTCTGGCCCAAGGCCTGGAGCATTACACCGTAACATACAGGGATACAGGTACTCTTAAAAACAAGATCACACAGGGACTATTGTACACACATGCACAATCACACACAGACACACAAAGGTTGAACTTGATGGACCTGTGTCTTTATTCAAATTCAAATACTATGTAACTTTGTAACTATGTAACTTCTGACTCAATACAGCCTTTTCAAGATAAGATCAATTCTTACTTGCAGAAGGCACATTTACCTGTTCTGGAAGTGGAGTTGATGTACTCTTTAGAATCCCCCATTACATAAGAATAGTTTAGACAAGCAATAAAATCAACTTCTTTAGGTAAAAGTCCCGGGCCTGACGGTTTTACTGTGTTAGCCCCTTTATTTCGTAAATACATTAACTCTATCAGAGAAGGCTCACCAGAGTCTCTTTTGGCTCATATTACAATACTTGATAAACAAGGTAAAGACCAGACCAGTTGTTACAGTTATCGTCCTATTTCTTTATTAAATGTGGACATTAAATTGTATGCTAAAATTGTCTCCTATCAACTCCATTTTTACATCGATGGTAACATACCAATCAAGTTGGGGTTGCCCACGGTAGTGAAGCAAGGGATGGTGCCCTTAAAACAGTATCTTTAACCCCTTCATGACTGAGCTTGTTTTTAGTTTCTGTTCGTAAATGACTGACACACTTTTGACATTTTTGCTGTGTGATTCTTCCACGTCAGTAATATACTTTCTTACAAAGTGCACCCACACATATTATATATTGTTTTTTAGAGGACAGATAGGGCTACATATTTATATCACATATGTGCGTCTAACGCCTCACTTAGGACAAATAAAATATAAAAAAAGAGGAAAAAACCGTAAAAAAAAAACACTTTTTTCCCAGTTTTGATTTGTAGTATTTTTTTTACAAAACCAGCACAGCTAAAAAAATGCAATAAATACATTCATTTATTTGTCCCTTATTTTATTTTTTACACATTTTTTTATTTTTTTTACACTTTTCACAATTTTAATTTTTTTTTACACTTTTCACTTTTTTTTTAACTTAAAAATGTTATTTTATTTATTTAATTATATCAAGCAGATTTTGTGAATTAATCTCACTGTTACTGCATGATAAATTAATAAATTTTTGGTTATTATCAGGCTGCTTCAAACTTCAGAACAGCCGATAATAAGTTAGTGACACTGATCCTGCAGCAGTTCAGGATTCAGCTGTTACTAAATGTTTTCTGATTGTTGCAACAACGATCAGCAAACAAACATTCTTCTTCCAGGAATAGATACATTGTAGGAATAGACACATTTTGTATCTATTCATGAAAGAAAAAAAAAAAAGCCAGTATAGCTTGAGAGAGATATCTCTCGATCTATACGAGCTGTCAGAATGCCGGCAAAAGCCGGCATCTGTGTCCGCTTTGCTTTGACTCTCAGACACCCGATATTAAGGTATCGGGTGTCTGAAAAAGGTTAACCCTTTCATTAATGAATGCCTCTGTAGTAAGGGCATCCATTAATGAATGTTAAAAGCTGATTCTCAGCGATTAACAGCCCTCTAAAGAAGCAAATAACTCGTCACGTACAGTGTACGTGACAAGTCATTTGGTCCCTTTGTGGCTGGACGTACAGTGTACGTCTCCCGTCACGAAGGGGTTAATCCATCTGGTTAAGAAGCAGAAATCCCGCTTTTGTCAACAGATGCCGAAAAGGCATTTGACAGAGTAGGCTGGGGCTTCATGTTTTCTACTTTATCATCATTAGGGCTTAGGTCTGAAGACCTGCCGCTAGAGGTAGGGTGAATGGAACTTTGTCATCACAATTTCAACTTCATAATGGTACGCAACAGGGATGCCTGCTGTCACCCCTACCGTTTGTCATCTCTTTGTAACCCCTAATAGCAGCGACAGGAGGCAACCCAGATATCAAAGGTATTTTATCTGCTGTAGGGGAATAAAGGTGTCTGCTTATGCAGACAACATACTGTTCTATGTATGTGAACCTCGCTTGCCACTCCCCCAGATTCTTTCTGATTTACAAAGACATGGAGAATTTTCTAATTTTAAGATTCATTTGTACACGTCTGTAGTTTTAAACATATCGGTTTCAAAAATGGATTGTTTTAGTCAAACTTATTTTCCATTTTCTTGGCAAATAAAGTCCTTGTGTTATTCATCTAACTCCTAAACTTTCAGATCTGTATGCACAAAATTATATCCCTTTATTGAATACCATTAAAGCAAATCTTAACTCACATTCACAACGTTCCTTGTTCTGGATTGGTAGGATCAATATGATTAAAATGATGATTCTCCCAAAAATTTTATTCATTTTTCAAATGCTTTTCATTTCTATACCTACGGCTTATTTTGCTTCCCTTCAGGTTTTGTTATCTCAATATGTTTGGCAATGATGGATTAATGAGATGGGTTAATCTCGAATTCAGACTGAGGGATGTCTGATTAGCTTACTGTATTTGGATCCCGCCCTTTAAAAGAAAACGAGGACAGTCGCATTCGCGCGGGCCCCACTAAGATGGACGCTTAGCGGGTGTGCGCCATACCACGGCAGCTGCGATACCCCGGCCCGGCTCTCAGAGGCCCCAAATAGACTCACCAATTGCTGGAGATGATGTCCTCGGGAAGCGGAGTCGGTTCAGTGGAGAGGACTGGCTTTAGGCTGGTATAGCTCCGGACTCTGTGGCCGCAGGGGGAACGTCGGGTGGCTCCTCCCCTCGTTTGCTGACAACTTGAAGCTGCGCCGGACGCTGATGTCGGGTGCCCGGCCAGAGGAAGGGGCTGACTGGCTATCGATCAGGTTGGACTCAATAACCCCAGATAGGACATGAATCCAGCAAGTAGGCTCCTCTGGAAATATGCTTTTGCCTGATAAAATCTCCTCCAAATGTTCTTTATTAGAAGATGCTGCATATATGAAACAATGCTATCTATTATGAGTTCACCTTTACACAGCTGAATTGCAAGTATCTACTAAAGTTATCAATGTTTTACAAAACTACTACTGAATCTTATGTCTGATCAATGGCTTTATGGTTGCCTGGGACTATCTATAGGTTTCAAATGCTCCAGTCTCTCAGACTCATCTCTACATTCATTGTAATTACACTAATTGCTAACTGGCGGTTCAAGTGTGTGACAGACTATGTATCCCTTGGGGATAATACCAGAAATAGATCATATCGCAGATTTGGACGCCTGACCTAGGATTGTTAATATAGATACGTGTTGTGATTTATTTTTCTCCTAATCATTGGGGGATTATACACATACCTAAAGCATTAAATACATCTCGATGGCTGGGGGGAGACCAAGAAGGTCCAGAAAACAACCACAGAAACAACGGTGTGAGACTCGGAACTCTAAGATGGACAACGTATCATCTCCTTCTCTCACACAGCAGAAGCAACCACGAGCTAGGCACAGTGATGTTGAAGATTCCTCCGACTCCATGCATCGGACACCAGTGAGTACAGACTCTCCTGGTCAAAAATCACCCGCCTCTACTGTCTCTCTTATTGAGGGCACAATAGAGGAGATATTATCTACTCAGAGAGATTTTCCAGTGGATTATAAGCCACCATGCGCATCGCATGGCAACCATATCTCAGTGGATATGGCAGACGACCACCTTCTGAATGTTAACTGTTGGATCTTTTGGACAAGGGACTAGCTTGCACTGCCAAACAAATCATAGCAGATATAAAAGCAGATATTCAGGAATTAGGTACTCGGATTGACGTCATTGAGCAAAAAGTAGATGCCACAATTGCGCGTATTAATAAAAATACCGTTAATATTCAAACTGTACAAACTCAATTAGATGAGGCTTTGACCAAAATAGATGATCTTGAAAATCGGTCTCGGAGAGGCAACTTCAGGATTAGAGTACTCCCAGAGTCAATTACCGACCTAGATGCCACAGTTCGAGGGTTTTTAAAGGAGATTCTTCCTGGCATACCAGACCATAAGTTAGAACTGGATAGGGTCCACAGGGCGCTTGTTGCACCTCGCCCCGATGGCCCAGCTCGGGACATTATTGTTAGACCACACTACTGTCAGATTAAAGAAATGTTGATGGTTAAAGCCCGGAATATCTCTGACCTACAGATTGCATCTTATCAATAAGTACAGATGGTCCACCGCAAGTCACCATGAACAGGGGAAACACAACTATCCCGTTACTGCCACTATGGGATCGACCACATCCACGCTCTTCAGCCCCACCACCCCGACCTGATGAAAACTCAGGGACTGCTACACCCCGATTGACAACTACAAGTCCTTTTGGTGGACTGTTGATGTTAGATATTAGGAAATAGACTAAACTATGTGTCCCTAATAAATGTTAGTTGGTGATTTTAGCTTATGTATTACCTTGGATATGAAATTAATTGTGAGTTAAAATGTTTTATATAAGGAAGTGGCGAGTTTAGAGGCAGTCCACATTCACCTACTTAGGTTACAATAGATTATTTAATTATTTATTTGTGGTTTATGATGACACGTTTTTCAAAATCACTGTCACCTACTGTTATTAATTGATGCTTAGCAATATTAATATTTAATCAATTATCCTATCTTAATTATTCACTAACTAGCACATATCAATTTTCATAAAAGTTAAAGGGTGTTAGCACTTTATATTTTTTAATAACTGGACTTCATCCTATTACGACATTGTACCTACAGAGGTTTCCCTTAATTGGCGGACATGCCCGGCTGAGAGATATTGCAATTGGCCGGGGTCTGACCCGCTGGTATGTAGAGGCACTGTGGGGTTGACGGGGGGTCCAGATATTCATGTTGATAGAGCACTTAAGGGGGGTGTATGTGAGGAATAAGGCGACTGTGAATAAAATCACTTAGGAAATTGTGACTACACTTGAATAATAAGTCTCCGATAAGGTACGTTTCACTTTGGGTAATAAGAATTTGAGTAAGAATGTTTTATATAGGTAGGGGGTGATGTAAGGGATAATCACAATTATTTTATTATGTTCTGACTAATTATATTAATGTCTTTTAATGTGTTTCACTCGTTAATTAATTGTCACTATTTGTCATTAAGCTACTTTATGGATATGAGTTATTCAATTAATGAACTTATCTGGATCACTTATCAATTTGTATATATCACTTAGGAATTCAAACATTTAATACGATGTAAAGGACATTAGTATTATTGTAAATATAACAAAATAGTCGCCATCGGGACTTGATTGATTAATGTATAGCAGCCCTTATTATTTAGTTATGTCAATCAACTTATAAGTGCAGATCTAAGATTATATTGAATGCAACCATTTATTTTAGTTTTTTTAGATGCTATATATCCGGGGCGGGGTTAGGCTGCCGATTGTAGTCGTTCGCCCTCACTTGACTCGACCATTAGGGGCCCCCTCTGCTCGAGTCAAGTAAGCTGCCCGCAATGGGCAGCTCCTAAATTGTATTTCGATAGGGTATTTAGAGGCCCTAAATGTTGTTTTTTTCTGTAAACTGTTAGGTTTATTGTTGTATGTTAATTTTTTTCTGTTATCTTATTTTTTATACGCGTCTCTTTTGTCGTGGTGGAGTGGACTACCTAAACTGTTCCAGGACCCAGTTACGTGGGAACTTCCTGGTATCAATGATGCGGGCCTACCATCGATTTTAGTGGGGAATTGAGCACTCACATGGAGATCAGATTGGTTTGATACAGCCATTTATAAATCATGGCATCTGGTAGAACTTATATACGCGTAGCTACACATAATGTTCCAGGCCTTAACTCACCTGTTAAACGGCGACTGGCTTTCAATCATTATTTCTCCCAAAAAATAGATGTGCTTTGCCTTCAGGAAATACACTTTCCAAATAGTTATAATCTATCGTTTATACATAAACAATATACTCAATACTATTTTGCCAATGCGGCGGACAAATCTAAGGGGGTAGCTATTTTATTTGCTAGGCATGTCTCTTTCAGGTTGCAATTGGAAATAAAGGATCCCGGAGGTCGCTATTTGTTGGCGAAGGGTTTAATTGGGGAGCATCTCTTTACGATCATTTCTTATTATGCCCCTAATTCTGCGCAAATTTCCTTCTTTGCTCATCTTTTCACCACACTATATCCTCATATATAGGGGACAGTAGTACTAGCTGGGGATTCAAATTTAGCTTTGGACCTTAAACTGGATAAATCTCACCTATCAGGTTCTAAGTTGAAATATCCCTCAAAATGTGGATTAAGGCTGGCAAAGCTCCTTCATTCACTCTAGTGGATGCATGGGGTGAGTGCAATCCCTCCACGAGGGATTACACTAATTTTTCGCATGCCCACGCTACTTATGCCCGTATAGATCATATTTTTGTTTCACCCCAGATGCTTGTAGGCATGGGTTCGGTTAAAATTAGAGAGATTTCATGGTCTGATCATTCACTTGTTGTAATGACCTCTTCCTTGGCCCAACCTGTTTGGGGACCATATCATTGGAGACTTAATGATTCACTACTTAGTGATCCGGGGGTGGTAGTGGAGGTTCACCCCCTTCTCACTGAATATTTCAGTATTAATACTCCTTCAGTTATCTCGCCCATTACAAATTGGGAAGCTCACAAGGCAACTTTAAGAGGGCACTTAATTTCCACTGTCACACGTAAGAAACGCCAACGGACAGCACATATCTCCAAATTGGAGGGGGAGATGCTTGTCTTGACCCGCGCACATAAATGTAGGCCAACGAGGGCCCTTCGAGACCGTATTGATCAAACTTGTTTGTCGCTAAATTTGGCCCTCATGACGGTGGTGGAGCGGAGCCTTCGTTGGTCTCATCATAAATTTTACTCCCACGGGGATAAAGCTGGTCACCTGTTAGCTGTTAAACTATCTCCTAAACGGCGTAACTATTCTATCCCTAAAATAAGATGTGCGACTGGGACATATTCACATAATCCTAAAGTAGTGGTCCAGGAGTTTGAATCTTTTTATACCCGATTATATGCTAACACCCACGCATCCCCTAAATAGCTAATACAGCAATTTTTAAGATCTGTGGCACTCCCTAATCTAGACCCCGAACATATAGCCTTAATGGAAGAACCTGTTACTCAATCTGAAATTAAACAAGCTATTAAACAGACAAAAATATCCTCTGCCCCTGGCCCAGATGGCTTTTCAGCTGGTTACTATAAGAAATTCGAAGAGATACTTTTACCCCATCTTGAATCTCTGTTTACAGCTATTGGCAAAGGTGACCCCCTGAGTCCACAAATGAATGAGGCGTTCTTAAGCTTAATTCCTAAACCTCATAAGGATCCAGGAGAAGTAGCCAACTATAGACCTATATCCTTGATTAATAAGGTTTTGAAATTGCTTACTAAAGTCTTAGCTAATAGAATTAATTTGTTTTTGGCCACCTTTATACATAAAGATCAAGTGGGGTTAATTAAAGGGAGACAGGGGCCGGATCAAATTCGTAGAGCAATCGATATAATATCTCTGTTAAAGTCTGGATGGGGCGGAAAGTCAGACGCCACTGGCTTGCTGTTATCTATTGATTTACAAAAAGCCTTCGATTCAATATCTTGGACTTACCTTTTCACGCTACTGGAAGAATGGGGGTTCGGCATCGGGTTCATGCGCTTGCTTTGGAATCTGTACACCATGCCCTCAGCTACTATTAAAATGCAGGGATTTAAGTCAGCCCCAATCCCAATTTGCGAAGGCACTAGACAGGGTTGCCCCCTCTCCCCTTTATTATTTGCTTTGGCAATCGAGCCCCTGGCCATTTCTATACGGGAGAATCTCAACATTAAAGGAGTACAATGCGGAACCGGAGAACACAAATGTGCCCTTTTTGCAGATGATTTACTGCTTTTCCTTACGCAGCCATTGACTATTCTGCCTAACGTAATGTCATCTCTCAAAAGGTTTGCAAAGGTATCTGGGTTTCATATAAATACAGTTAAGTCTCTTGCCCTGAATATAAATCTTCTCCCTGAGCAAGTGAACATGTTAAAAGTAACTTTCCCTTTCTCATGGTCGTTGGCCTCGCTACCTTACTAGGGGATTAACCTTACCCCCTCTTTCGATCTTCTGTATCAAGCGAATTTCCCCCCTATGTTTAAGAAATTGAAGGGGGACCTGGAAAGGTGGTCCTCAAGTAACCTATCCTGTCTTGGGAAAATAAATGCTATCAAAATGACTTTACTCCCTCGCCTGTTATATCTATTTAGGGCCCTCCCCATTCCTGTCCCTAGATCCGAATTAGCTACATTTCAATCCAGCCTAGTGAAATTTATATGGGGAGATAAAGGTCATCGTCTACCTAAGATTACGCTTTTAAGTACTAGAGAGTCGGGAGGGCTGGGAGTACCAAATATACATCAGTATTATCATGCTGCACGTATTGCTCAGTTATCTGCTATATACTCAGTGGAGGAACCTCCAGATTGGGTCCTTATGGAGGCCAAGGCGGCTAGAGATCCACCTTTAGACTATTAAAGTGGATGCCTTCCAGATTACGTCCATCTATTATGGCCCCCACTCTTTCCAACTCTTTGGCTCTTTGGGATCGGGTGAAAACTCATGAAAGCATCAGTTCACCCCACATCCCCCTTTCCCCCTATACCAGAATCCAGCATTTAAGCCTGGTATGCACCCCAAACTATTTCAGTGGTGGCTGGACAAGGGTCTATACAGAATTGGTCAATACTTTAAGAGGGGGAAGCCCCTGACTTTGGAGTACTGCAGAGAGCATTAAGGCATGCCCTTGTCAGAGTTATTTCGCTATCACCAAATCACTCATTATTTGCGTACTATACTAGCACAAAGTGACTCTGGCAGTAGTCTCACCCCTTACGAACGTTGGTTTCTTCAGCCCATTAATCAGAGAGGGGCTATCTCTCTGATCTAGTCCATTCTGTCAGAGTCTCCCCCTAAACAGCTATATATGTTGTCTTGGGAGCAGGACCCTAACATGGTTGTTCCTGTAGAGACATGGAATCGTCGCACTAGGGTGACAACTCGGGGTCTGCATAACGTCTCATTAATAGAGGCCAATTTCAAAGTCTTTTCTAGGTGGTACCTGGTGCCCTCTAAACTGGCTCGGATGTATCCAGGACTGTCACCCCTGTGCTTTCGGGGATGTGAGCTCAGGGGCACCATGCACCATGTGTGGTGGTCGTGTCCCTGTGTTCAGGGATTCTGGAGAAAGGTTTTCAATGTAATAGTTCGGGTCACGGGTGTGCATGTACCTAGGGACCCCAGATATGCCCTTCTTAATGAAACCATCCCTGGAATCTCAAAGCACTGTACAAGACTGATAACTTTTATATTCCTGGCAGCTAAAATTACCACTGCTAAGGCCTGGAAAACACCTAGGGTGTCATTGAGGCAAGTAAAGATTAAGCTGTCTAGGATAATGACTCATGAAAAACTAGCGAGTATTCTTATGGATAAAGCTGCACAGTTTGAGCATACCTGGGGGCCTTGGCTGGCACATACAAGCCCTACAACAATGTGAGAAAAGTGAATAGATTTTAGATTTTATTACACCCTGACCAAAGTCAATTCAATTGCTTATTTTTAATATTAACTTTTCGTTTTTCTTCTGTTTTTGATTATTTTCTTCTCTTTGTTTGTACACTGTTTGTCTTGACTGTTCTCCATGTATGCTGCCCTTGTTAAGGCCGTCAATTAATCCTGGCTGCCATTGGTTGAATATTTAATTGAATATCTTTAAGATTTAGAACTGATTTAGAACTGGATTCCCTTCAATATCCTGGCACTTTGGAGGGCTTTTGGTTATCACCAGGAGCAGTGAGACCCTATCCACCTAAAATGCCAGGAATATTCATATGCAATTTTTTACGACATGACGGGAATGGCAAACCAATAAGGATGGAAAGATAGTGCTTTACTCACAGGGGTTGTTTAGCAATACTATGCAACTTATGTTCTTTTTTTTTTCTTTTCTTTTCTTTTCTCCTCGTTGATTAACACTGTTCTAAAACTGGACTTTCGCGAGCGGATTAGGAATGTAAGCTCCTTTACCCGCTATAACGAAGTGCTGAGAATTATATGTTCTTAACATACTAAAGACTATTAATATATATTTATCTAGGGGGGGACGAGAATAAGAAATTGGTCAGGCAAGAACTGTAATGTCTGTATTTATAAATGTTGTTTTGTCTTAAAGTGTAATGTTGTAATTTGTTATTTTAAGCTTTGTTGAAGACAATAAAAACTTTTGAAAGTAAAAGAAAACGATCTTCCTTGATTTCCCCCTTGACAAGCGCTTCTTTATCGACCTGGTATCGCATACATTGCCTTAATCATTGGCCATATAATTCCATGTTGTTACCACTGTTGCGTTATGATTATTTTCTGCCTGGTAAATTAGATCCTTTCTTTTTAACATAGATGGAATCTAAATGTTTATGTCTTAAGGACGTGTTACAGGGCAATATCTTCACCCCACTTCAATCTTTGAGATCTCATTGGGGAACACATGCTCTAGATTTTTGTAATTATTGACATTGGTCTCATTTTGTTTATTCACTAAATAAATCCTTCAGATCAATCCCAATTTCTACCTTTAAAAGTTTATTGGGAGCTAAAGATCCCCCTACTCACTGTTTATCTCTTTATCTTCTTAGGGGCTTGGAAGACTCGTTGCCTCCCCATATATTAATAAATGGGAAAATGACCTACAAAGAACACTCTTCACCACTCAATGTTCTAAGCTACTACAAATGTGCTTTGCTGCATCACCTGATAACCACCCGATAAAAGTTCATTTAAACTCATGGCAAGATGGTATGTTATTCCTTCTGTAGCACATGCAATTTGCTCAGAAGGTTCACCACTGTGTTGGCGTAAAGGTTGTATGGTGGGCACATATGCACACATATGGTGGGAATGTCCGATTATTTTTAAATATTGGCAAGAGGTTATCCATTTTATTACAATCATTAGTGGCATTCCATTGTCTATGGATCCCTACACTTGTTTATTTCATCTTTCTTAGTTGTCTGTCAATTCTTATAAAAAGTCACTAGTACCTTTTATGTTAAATACAGCTAAAGCCTTAGTTCCAAAATACTGGACATCTTTTCAGATTCCCTCCATTAAGGAGTGGTTTATACGAATAGACAGATTGCATACCTCCCTTCACTTCTTTAAGATTGTGAATGGACAATTGCTGGATATTCTGCTGTCCCTTGTGATCTTGCACTCAACAAGAAGTTCAGGGAAGCTGAGCAAAATAGAAAACGATTGTGCGGAGCTAGCAATGACAGCTCCGCCCAACAGGTTTCTATTGGCCGGCGGTTCTGCTGCCGTCAAAAGAAAAAAAATGCCTAACTCTCCCGGGCACTCCGGGAGTCTCCCGCTCCCGACCGCCAAGGAGAGAAACACTGCCGTATCAGAATAGAAAAAAAAATTTGGCCATAGCATTGCTTGATTCCTATTGGCTATTTCAATTTGCAATAGCCAATAGCTGAGCAGAGTTGGAGCAAGCTGTTTGGAAACATGGTGACTGTGCGCTTGGGCAAGAATGCAAAGAAATACTTTGCTGGGCAATGTATATTTTTTTATTTGGATTCATTATTGCAAAAATATTGTGATTTATTACTTTAATACTACTTTACAGAACTTACTTTGCAGATCTTCAACATTATTGAAGAGTGCTGGGTTCAGTTCAGGGGGTGGGACAACACTGGGGAATGGCTGAAGGACCCATCTATTCAACAGCAACTAAGGGAGTCATCAGTACACTAGTCATTGCACTATTCCAATAATATTATGGTTCTATGCTCATTTACTGTTTCCAGTAACATTTAGGAGTCTATTTATGAAGGATTTACTGTTCCATTGGCAGAGAGAATGTTTGCTGAATATTTGTCCATCTCTCTGTATTTTATAGCATTCAGGTCTCCTTTTCAAAGAGGATTTCTCGCATGTGTAATGTACCAGTTGATAGGTAGGTCTTGTTTGATTGTAAAAGTGATGGACACATCTTGTTTGATTTTAAATGTGAGGGCAAATCTTGCTTGTTATTAGAATCTCTCTATTATGTTGTATGTTGATGGACGAATCTTGTTTAACTTTAAATGTAAAGAGTGACCCAGAGATAATGAGTGGAGTAGTTGCATATGTGGGGACAGAAATAGTCTCTTGAGAAAGGGTTAAGAAGAGAGTGAGAATCAGTAGATCTTACCTGATTGGAAGTCGAGGGTCAGGTTTCGGGGGAGCGCATGTTAGCTGCTAAGATGCTTACCTGGTTGGTGTTGGTTTTTGTCGGCTTCCCTCGGAAAGTTGGGAAGCGTCAAGTCTGGAACTGTCATCGAGCTCGCGGGGGTGCTGGTAGTGGGTAGCGGACTTAATTTGACTGATGGGCACCCAAAAACTCCTCAGATTCAACAGTTGTTCAGATTATTTATTTGTTTGTTATCTTGGTTATTATGTTTGGCAACTGATAACTTTTTATATGGTTAAATAAAGGGCTGTTGTGGCTATTTAAATCCATGTTGCGCAGTCTGTGTTTTCATTGGGGACTTAACAGAGTGGACATATTTGACGCTTCCATCAGTCACGGGCAAATCTTATTAATAATCAGCATTTCTCTATTATGTTGTATGCTAATGGTTGAATCCTCTTTGATAGCCAAATGCTGGAAAAAAAGACGAATGCCCAGAAAACATTTAATGTGAGAATGGCACAAGAAACTTAGTGGTTAACACTTTTGCCTTGCAGCACAGGGGTCCCCGGTTCATATTTTGGTCAGAACAATATCTGCAAGGAGTTTGCATGTTCTTTCTGTGCTTGCATGGGTTTCCTCTGGGTACTCTGGTTTCCTCCCACACTCCAAAGACATTCTAGAAGGGTAATTGTCTCCTTTCTAAATTGGCCCTAGTATGTATATTTATGTTTGTGTGATAGGGACCTTAATTTATAAGGGCAGGGGCAGTTGTAATTGTGCAGTATGTAAAGTACTGTGTAAATTGCCAGCGCTAGTGCTATATAAATACCTGTAATAAATAAGTAAATAAAGACACCCTTAAGTAGACAGTAAATTAGAAGCAGCATAAGCAAATAATAGGTAAAAAATATATCAATGGAAAATAAATCAGTCTCTCTGCCTATTTAATCCTAAAATTGCAAAATTAATTATCATTCAGTAACACCAAGATCTTCATTAAAGATAATCTAATTTATATTAATAAGACAGTACCATGGAGTGTCACCTTTTTTGTTTTAATTTATTAGCAAGACTGAATCATTCCCTAAGAATTTGACACTTTTTGTATGATGCATAGAAAGCAGAGCAACAGAGCACATTTGTAGTACAAGTTCAACTGAAACATTGAAATTTATGATATCTTAAGACTGCCCATTTTCAAGGTAAATGCAAACAGTTATTGAAAGTAATTGTTTCTAGAGTATTCCACTACAATAAATATCCATGTGCTGATTTTTTAGAAATAAGACCGTGCTATCAATGATTTTGCAATAATGCCAATATAAGTACTTATATACAGTATGTTCTTATTCAGTAAATCAATACTAAAGCAATAATACTATGTAATGTGCAGTAATCCACAGCATGATTGGTGAATGGTTTTCATACATTTTCGTGACTGTGCACATCACTATTGCTCTTTGCCTGTTTATATGTATTTTACCTTTCCTGGTTCCTCCTTTATATCTCATCAACATGCTAATGACATATTAAATAAAATGATTCTGTTTTTAATACATGTCTTTTTCTAGACCTAGTGATGTCATCACTTAGAGGGTAATTCACAAAGTTGCCAAAGGCAGCCGAGTGGAAAACCCACCCGAAGTGAAGTGAGCCGAACGATGTTCAGCTATTCACTTCAGGTTTGTACAGCTGATTACACCTGTATGTTAGACTGAGCCGAAGTGAAGGAGTAGTTCGACTCAGCTGATCCAACATCTGGATCAGCTGAGCCGAACCTCCGGCAGGCTACTCGTGAAGATCAGTGAAAAAAGTTAAATTTTTTTAAAAAAAATTAATTTTTTTTTTAAATAAACGATACATTTATTTAAATAAATAAATAAATATTTCTTTAAAAAATAAAATAAAACAATTGTGTGGAGCTAGCAGTGACAGCTAGCTCTGCCCAACTGTTTCCTACCTGCTGGAGCCTTCTAGCAGGTCCCGGCCAATGAATTACATTTGGGCGGAGCTGGCCGTGAGGTCACGGCCGGATCTGCCCAGTTGTCATCGTTTAATGACAGTGCAGCGTCTGTCTGATCTGTCATTGCCACAGGGCGAAGCCAGCCATGATCTCATGGCTGGCTCCGCCCAGCTGTCAGTTGCGAGGCTTTCACTTTTCTGGGGAGAAAGGCCAGCCTTCAGCCGGCTGTTCGGCCTCCTTCGGGTGTCACTTCCGCTCAGTAGTGCCGAAGCATATGCCTTCAGCTCGGCTGAGCAGATCGACCACCTTCGGGAGCAGTATGAGCTATAGTGAATATCCCGTACAGCAGCCCTTTGGTTCGACTGAACCGAATGGCTCCGGTGGCCGAAGCTAGCCAAAGGATCAGCCGGAGCTACGGCTGATCCTTTGGCTAGATTTGTGAATAACCCTCTTAGTCTCTGTACTTCTTTATGCAATACAAGCAGATCATGGCTGGTAGGAGGGGCTGGCAGAGTGCTGTACATAGCTTCCTGAAACCATTACAACACCCTGCTTCAGTTCTGCTTTAGGGAGCCCTCATCCTTGATGCAAGCAGTAGGCTGTCTCTTGGGAGGAGTTATGCAAATATCAAAATGCCTTGATGGGTGTATGTCAGCCTTGCGGAGTGGGCATTCCTGGGCACGCTGCATTTGCATGCAGACTTCTCTAGCTAGCACCCACATGTGATGATGGGTCTCCATAATTGAAATGAATTAAAGGGCCAATCCACAGACAGTAAGGCTGAAGACAAAAGAGTTAGATGATTCTGGATGTTCTCCAGCCAGTAAAGGCAGGCTTTGTCTAACTTGCTGCTTATGGTAATGCATACTAAGAGAAGCTGATAGAGTGCAGTGAAATTAGAATAAACTATTTCAGTATATGATAGGAACCTGTACAACTGTGCAAGACTGAAGTTAAGGCTTCCAGTTAAACAGAGGTAGGCAACCTGGGCACTCTAGTGGTGATGAAACTGCCCTGCAATGCCTGTGGGGCTTGTAGTTCCCCAACAGCTGGAGTCCTGAGGTTGCCCACCCCTGAGTTAATATAGCTAATGGCATTGTTGTAATGCATCAGTCTAGCCCAGTGTGTTTTGTCAGTAATCTTATGAACTTGATCCACATATCCTCTTTTCTGCTTCTCATTTACAAAACCTGATGTTAAAAAAATATTGCCTGTAGTAACATTTCCTTATGGCATACATGCTAACATCTCTATAGAAAAAGGATTGCAAGTATGCAGGCCAGCTGCTCTGCTAGCTAGACATGTGCATTAGCAACACATTTGTTTAGTTTCATTTCGTTTTGATTCGGATTTTGCGTTATTTTGATTTTCGGGATTCGGGTCCGAAAGTCAATTCGTTTCGGGATTCGGATTCAGATGAAATTCGTTAGCGGTAGTCTGTATGTATTTTTGTATTCTTTTCGTATTCATTTTGTTCATTTCGTTACAGCAAAGTGACACTAAGAAAAAAAAAAATTTATGTCACTTTGCTACAACGAAAATTCGTCCACAAACGAAAATGCGTAGAGACTAGCGCTAACAAATTTCGTCCGAAATTTCGTTTTCGGAAATTCGGATTTGTTTTCATTCATCATTTCTGTTATTCAGAAATTCGGATACATCTGAATCTCCGAATAACGAAAAACAAACTTTTCCTAAACTAATCGCACTTCTACTGCTAGCCAATATGATTTTCAGCACCATCTATTGCCTGGGGTTATATGTTTACTTTGGCATTTCTCACTTTACTAGTAAGCAAATAAGTATCATAAGTTCTCTATAGGTTGAACTCGATGGACGTGTCTTTTTTCAACCTGACTAACTACGTAATTATCATTTAGATTAATTTTTATAACTGAAACGTGGGATTCTAGAAGATGTCCGTGCTCCATTCCACATTGTGTCATTGGATAATTATTGCATTTATTAATTTGGCAACATCAAAACTGAACGATTGAATATATCCTGATGAATGAAATGTAAAAGAAATGCTTATTTCAGAACAATTGTGGATTTATCACTTTTCATTTTCCTAAGTGTGTGCTTTATGAATTGTAGACATGTAAATTTCATTTCATTCCGAATGGATATTTGTTAGAATTTTGTTAAATTCAGACATTTGGATGCATCTGAATTTCCTAATTTGAACACGTCTGAATGCGAACGAATCTGAATGTTTGTTTAACGAACTATCATTCAAAATGAAACTAAACATGTGACTGTTCTCTGGCCAATCAGATGGTTTTTTTGGCAGTTGGCGTTGCATTACAGACACGGTCATGTGACTTCCTGTTGCGGTTCGTTCCAAAAAGAAAATTCGGACAGATATGATATCCGAATAACAAACCAAATTGATTTTCAAATCTGAAAAAACAAAAGAAGTAAAAATCTGAATCGATCCGAAACTAAACTAAGTCCCTATTTTGAGGGGTTACATGTCTAATGAGCTGAAGATTTAACAAACTTGCAAGTACATATTCATAATCAAAAAGATAAAAAAAAATACAATTAGCCAATTAACCGCCTTAGTAAAGTGACTGATTAATTATTAAATAATGAAAGTGTAAGAACTAGAGAATAGTACACTCCCAGAATCCCATGCTGCAATTACTGTATTACATTTCTATGACATAAAATTATTTATTTTTGCATCAGAAGTCCCAGAGTAACAAAAGGGGGGGGGGGGTGATTTATATCTGGACGAG
>NW_017306427.1:367250-368017 GCF_000935625.1 Nanorana parkeri
GCACCGATGATAGAAAGGGGGGGGGGGGGTGATTTACATCTGGACGAAGTTTTGGAAAGAATTGGAAATCCAGTGCAGGATAAAGATTTTCAACTATTTAATAATAAAATTATGAACAATGAAGCTTTAGAGCAGAAATCCAGTCAGCTGCATGAGGGAGGGCATATAAGTAAAAGCTTTGGAGGGTGGCCAGGGTAATTTAAAGGAAAACTTTCCTAAAAGTCTAGCAAGGTAAAGCATCATGTCATAATACACATATATAATGCACATTTTTTTTGTATTTTTATTATAATTGTTATTATTATTTCCAATATCAGTCAAAATAGTACAAAATTCAGAATTGACTCACTGGTTTTAATATCTGTGTGGGTGCTTTCTCATTCTAAAGAATAAATATACAATAAAGCATTCATCCATTTGTCCTAAATCTAAAGGTGCATTGCCATGTTTCTGACCTTAAGTTATGCAAGTCATAATAGCTTCCAAACCATTCACGTTGATTGCTTCTTATCTGCAATATACAGCACTGCATAAATAGTCCCACCACACCTATGCAATCGCCTGCAGTGATAATTTATATTCTACTAGCAGAAACCATCTGTTTTTCTATCTTTAGAAAATGCTGAAATGTGCCAAATATATAGGACCCTGAGAATGCTTAAATCAAACATATCTCTATTTTATCAGTTTTTGTCAACAAAAATACTATATTAGTTACCAGAATTAATCTTTCACAACATTAAGTATAATAATTATATATAAATATA
>NW_017306427.1:368955-375404 GCF_000935625.1 Nanorana parkeri
ATATACATATATATATATATGGTACATTAATATATGGCATGTAAAAATGGGTAAGAAAAATTAGCTGTACCCAACTTCTGATCATGAAGAGAAACTTGTATAAGTATCCAACCCCCTCGGACTTGGAATCTACTTGTGTGCAATAAAAATGGCCCCGTGCATTGCGAAAACGGGTGTTTGTATATATGGAATTGGTACAACTGGAAGGCCCCAGAATTTGTTAAAGAACGTAAGTAAACAAACAGTATCATAAAGACCAAGTAACTATTAAAAAAGGCCTGGGTTAAAGTTTAGGTAAAGCAATATTGGAAAAGAAAGCTGAATAAAATCATTATTAAATCTAAACCGTTGTGAATGCCTTATTGTAGATACAGAAAACATGGCAAAAAAAAAATGAAATCAACATTTTTGCATTGTTATTCACAAAAGGGTGAAGGGTTTGGAGAAGTCAGGAAAAGTGATCAATCTAGGACAACATATAGTAGCTGAACTGGAAAGTTAGCTGAATTGAAGAATTTTTCTAAACAGCTCTTTTGGCCTAGATTGTTCACTTCTCCTGCCTCTCCAAACTCTTCACCCTTTTGTGAATAACCCTGTATTTTTTTGTTTTAGTACCAAACCCTGTGCGTTGATGTACTAAAAGCAAATAGGCTGCTTGCTTTTCAGGGGAATTTGTCTTTAGTTTAGTGATTGTGGTGAAAATTCACTTTGCAAACAATGCACAATCACGGGTAGGGAAACATTTTTTATTTTTGCTTCCACTGATTGGATGGCAGAAGTCAGCAGAGCTTCATCTCATTCACTAATCTAAGGGAAAATTCCCCTGCAAAGTGAACAGCCTTTAGTTGATCTATCTGGAAAGTTTGACAACAAAGTTCCCCTCCTGTGAGACGTTATGCATCTTGGCTCTTTTGTTATTGCAATACACTTGATGCCAACGTTTTACAGCCATTTTGTAATGGCTACATTGGGAGTACTGGTGTTTTAATGAAAGTGTACAAAACTGTGTTGTGTCGTGGCACAGGGGAAAAGTTAATATTTGGCAAATTCTCTTTTCCACTTTTTAATATTCTTTTATTGCCCTTTCTGGATCTACTGCTAAATGAAAAAATAGAACATATCTATATATTACTTTTCTTTTAGTGTTATAAACATTTTTCTGAAACATTAAGTTGTTTATAACTTTTAACTTTTGCTCAGTTTCTACAATGTAGATACCCATACAAAGTTTAATTATGCACCAGGATGAAAAAGGAAACAATGCAATAGGACTGATTTACTAAAGCAGTAACAAGTGTTCACCTAACTTGGTGAACTGTGTGGTCACTTTAATTACCCAGTCACATGGAAAGCAACTTTTTTTTCAATTACCCATTTTTTTCAGTTGTGCTAGTCCATCACCCAGAATGTGTAATATTGCTTTTCATATTGACTAAAAACAAAGCTACTAAATTGTTATTTATCCTTAATTCTGCTCGGCCAGAATGATCAAGTCCTAAACATAGTAGGCCATAAATACTACAATTTTTGTTTACAAGATAATTGAAAAATGATTCAGAGTGACACAGTAGTGCACATTGTGCTGATTTCTGCGCAAGGATGGCTGAAATATTTTCTTAATTTCACTCCATTCTGAATATAAATGGATAATAAATATGAAACATGTATATGAAGATTGATGTCTTGATGAGCTGATGAATAGTTTTTCATCCCAGGCTATCAAATAAAATTAACAATTTCCCTGCTAAGAGCAAGTTGAGGTTTTGACAAAATGATATACCATGCCATTAAGTAGAAATAAGGCCTTCATGTCAATGAGATATGCTAATGGGTGCTCACTTTATTGACTATCATAATAATTAACAGGACTAAAGTAAAGTGATTCAACTTCAGGCTGATTTTCGAACAGCTGAGTTTATGTGAGAGATATTTTCTGAATCCATACATGTCCAGTTATTGAATATCTAGCAGGACCAGAAAAGGAATACTCTTTAGACTAAAATACAAAACAAATATTAAATTTTTAATGTAGCCATCCATATCACCACCAATGAGATCTTCTTTAATTACTCATGTTGTCTAGACAAATTTACTGTTGTTTTAAAACGGTGCTGAGATAGAGACTATTAGCCCCAGGACCAATTTAAAGTGGTAGCTAAGCTCAGCACCTCCCTGTCAAGTCAAGGTTAATGTGCTCCTCAGCACCTCCCTGTCAAGTCAGGTTCATTTTCTAATAATAAAAATGTATTTGAACTAAAAAAAATTTGCTCCCTGTATTTATCCCCATTTGGCAACAATAATGTTGGATTAACCGGATGACAGCTGCATTTGCTGCTTATGTAAGTGAACACAATAACATTTGAATTTTTTGCAATCACAAACCTGTGAAAAAGTTGCTGTCGTGCTAATTTGTGCCCTCGTCATCATATCTTTATGTAAACAGTTTCGGCAAACTGATTGCATTGCAATGTAGCATCAAAAGGGGAATAAAAGAGCTTCAGAGGGAGCAATCTCTAAATCACTAAAGCAAATTACTTACATTCATTTTGAGCTTTACCAATCTGCTACATTACATATAAGTCATACTAATATGATATCATTTTAATCAGTAGGCTTTGCTAATTATATTTTGGAGTACTTATAAAGGGGAGTGCAAATTATGGAAAACGTTTTTGTTTCAAATTTTATACTAATTTATCCCAATAAAAAACAAGGTAATAAAACCATTTGTATCCAAAATTAACAACAAATTAAAGGACCATTTCGCCCGAAAAATTAATTTATTATTGGGTATAGCGGAAACCTGGCTGGACAGCACGCATGACTGGGCTACTAATATAGAGGGGTATAACCTCGGAGGGACAGAGGTGGGAGAAGAGGGGGGGGTGTTTGCATTTACGTAAAAAATAACCTAAATGTGCATATAAGGGACGATATCACGTCAAATAATGGGGAAGAAGTGGAAACTCTATGGCTGGAGCTAGATATGACGGACGCTAGCCGTAAACTTCTCGTGGGTATTAAGGGAGGAAAGAGAATGATTGGGATGAGTGACCTCCGTGCTGACACACACTGACAGTAAACCGCACATACACAGTATCTCAGGGTCTGATGAGGAAGCTGTTCACTGAGAACGGCTGCGGCTTCCTCATCAGACCCTGAGATACGGTCCGAGCATTTACCTCATGTCGGAAGGCGAAGCTGTCCCGCTCACGGTCCCCTCTGCTCACCGGCCGCCTCACCCTCTGCCTGGGGGGCCGCCGCCCTGAAAACTGCCGCCCGAGGCAAACGCCTTGTTTGCCTCGTGCTAGATACGCCCCTGACTAGGGTAGTCTACAAAACCTAAAAGATATAACATGTAGAACTGAGACATCAATGAAACAAAAAAGGCCACTGGGGACACTGGGGGATTTAGGAAGAAATGTGGTTACATTTATTTACAACCAATATTTCTATTTACTGCAAATGTCCACTCCCATATGGTGTTATGTATTCAAATTATATATTTATGCCCATTATTGGATGCTAATGTCCTGTGTATACTAAAATCTGACCATACAGTATAAAAAAGACCTTTGCAGATTGTCCTTAAAAAAATCCCAAAACACTGACATTTCTATTAAATGCAATGCGTCCCATTTTTGGAAACATCTATACTATCCTTAATATTGTTGTTTCAAAAATTTGGATGTAAAGGTCAACTCCACTCAAACCTGATATTTAAAGGAAGTACTGTACACTTCTGTGTTAGCCAAATGATGTATGAGGGGCAAGGATTTTATACCCCAACCCTGTGGTATTAACCACTTGAAGACCAGGGTGTTAAACCCCCTTCCTGGCCAGGCCATGTTTCAGTATTCAGCACTGCAGTACTTTGACTGACGTTTATTCCATCATGCAAAGCTGTACTGAAATTAATTTTATACCATTTTTTGGGTATAGATAGAGCTTTCTTTTGGTGGTATTTAATCACCACTGGGGTTTTTATCTTTTACTATACAGCAACAAAGTACCCAAAACATTTTTTAACCACTTCAAGACCAGGTGTTTAGACCCCCTTCCTGGCCAGGCCATTTTTCAGTATTCAGCGCTGCGGTACTTTGACTGACGTTTATTCCGTCATGCAGCGCTGTACTGACTGTTTCCCTATGAAATGTAATGAAACATTTATGATCAGGCCAATTTTTTGGGTAAAATATAAAAGACAAGGTCATGTCGCGCGTCCACGAAATTGCAGAAAACCTAAAGGGCCTTGTATGGATTTTGGGGGGAACCCAACGCACTTTTTTTTTGTTTTAACTTGTGGTTTGGGTCCCTCCTAACATTCCTATGAATTGGGGGAGAACCTCATGATTTATTTTTGTTTTCCTCTTCAGCATACTGGAATTTTATTTATTTTTCTCAAATGTCACTTTGCTGCAACGAACGAATAAAACGAAAGTGAACCGACAATTCGTACAGACTACCGCTAATGAATTTCGTCCGAATCCGAATCCCGAAACGAATTGACTTTCGGACCCGAATCCCGAAAAACAAAATAACAAAAAATCCAAATGAAAATGAAACAAAACAATGTTTTTGCCGGTGCACATGTCTAGTGAGATTGCTGAGTTTAATGTACTTGAAAGGTTAATACAATTATAGACAATACATAACCTGATGAAGACATTTACTCACCATAGAGTGATGAAGAGACGTTCCGTGGGTGAGATTGCTTTGTGGTAGGCTATGTCTGCATGCAAAAGATTAGATGTTAGCTTCAGTAGCAGAGCATCAAAGCTAAAAAAAAAAGAATAATGAAGGGAGAAACAGGAAAACAGTATGCAATACTCACCAATCCATCGTGTTACACAGAGAACATAAATACCTTTCTATAGACATACGGAGGCATGAAAATAACTTTTCCAGATGCGCTCTCAAATCCTCATATAAGGCTCAAAATGGCCCCTTAGCTTCTCTGACCCTCAACAATGGGTGCACCCAATAACGACGTCTCCTCCTACCTTGGTTGAGAATGGCTATAGCTAAAACTAACATCATGCCTGCAAACAAAGAAGCATGTCTGGGCTAGAAAATGAATGAGGAAAGTGCTGTGACAAGAAGAAGGAAGGGACATATAGTCTAATTTGCATTTTGAGAAAAGTAAACGCATTGGAGCGCATCACAAACGCGACAAAACTCATCGCACCGCAATGGCTAAAACTTGCACCCCTTGTATCTGTGCCAAAATAGAGTAAAGTTGGAATGCCGCCACCAAAAATCACTGATTTAAAGCAGTTGCACAATTTGTAGGGTTGAATACATGATTTAGTCGAATACATGATAGAGAGATATAAAAAAAAGTGTCTACAGATAGTGCTGCAGTGTAATGGTCAACTACACAATGTCAACATCTCTCTGCTGACATATTATTTTTCCCTCCTTCTTTATCATGATCAGGTCACATACTTTCGGAATCCCAAGATATTTATAACCTTATAAGAGGGCAGAGGTGCTACTGCATTACGCAGACAGTTTTGCTTTTGAGCGTTCTGGGCTCATAGATCCTTCCTGAAGCTATCTGTTATTTTATGACCCATTGAGAGGAATGTGACAGTGTCACACCAAAGGACGCATCTTCAATCCTTGCAGCCTAAAGGCTTTTGAGACCTTCACTCCCATTGGCTTCCAATAGCTAACAATTATGGCATCCTTCCTAGTTACACATTCTAAAGAAATAAAAGTATGGACTTCACAACTGTTTTAAATGGCAGTTGTTTGTCAATTATAGTCTATAACCTATTTACAAAAACACTAAATGCAACTGTAAGCAACCATTTAAAATCTTTGAGTGTGGAAGGGTTAGAAACTGTGGGGTTTATTCACGAAGCAGCCAAAGGATCTAGCCGTAGCTATCGGCCGATCCTTCGGCTAGCTTCGGCCCCAGGACCCCTTCGGTTCAGTAGAACCGAAGGGGTGCTGTACTGGCTATTCACAATAGCACGTACAGCTCCCGAACTTAGCCGAGCAGCTCAGTGGAGCCGAAGGCATATGCCTCGGCTCGGCTGAGCCACGCTGAAAGCCGAAGCTGGCCGAGCGGCCGTCCATTGGCCGGCCGACAGCCTGCTTCTGACAGCTGGGCGGAGCCAGCCGTGATCTTACGGCTGGCTCCGGCCACTTGCAGAGAGATCAGCGTCCCTGGTTATGAGCTAACCAGGAACACTGATCTCCAGACAGCGAAATCTCCCGGGCGCTCCGGGAGTCTCCCGCTCCCGGCCGCCCAGGAGAGAAACCCGTTTTTTTTTTCTTTATTCTGACACGGAGCCGTGTCAGAATAGAAAAAAATAATAATTTGCCCATTTGCCCATAGGAATGCATTGCTAGAATCCTATTGGCTATTTCAATTTGCAATAGCCAATAGGAAACTAGCATTTCACCCGCCCTCTGCTGCAGTTCTCCAGCATGTCTAT
>NW_017306427.1:375489-375933 GCF_000935625.1 Nanorana parkeri
GCTATTGCAAATTGAAATAGCCAATAGGAATTTAGCAATGCATTCCTATGGGCAAAATTTTTTATTTTATTTTTTCTATTCTGACACGGCTCCATGTCAGAATAAAGAAAAAAAAAGAAAAATCAGTGTTTCTCTCCTGGGTGGCCGGGAGTGGGAGACTCCGAGAGCACCCGGGAGAGGTTTTTTTTTCTGACGGCAGCAGAACCGCCAGCCAATAGAAAACGGTTAGGCGGAGTTAGCCTTAATTGCTAGCTCCGCACAATCGTTTTCTATTTCCTTTTTTTGTACTTTTTAAACCATTTTTCTGTTCTGCTGGGTCCCTCAGAGGGAGCGAGCAGAACAGCCGAGCCGAATGCCGCTGATCGGCATTCGGCTATTCACTCACTGCTGTTCGGCATCTATAAGAATAGGCCAAACAGCAACGAGTAGCCTGCCGGAGGTTTG
>NW_017306427.1:376006-380582 GCF_000935625.1 Nanorana parkeri
GAGCATGTTCGGCCGACCCGAAGCCATGCGAAGCAAGCCGATGTACGACTGATTTCAGCCGATATACTGCTGAAATCAGCCGTACAAGCCTTAAGTGAATAGCCGAACAGTGTTCGGCTCACTTCACTTGGGGTCGGTTGTTCACTCGGCTGCCCTCGGCAGCTTACAGAATAGACCCCCGTGTTTTTGTTACTGTCATCAGTTGAGATGATTAGATAGATAGATAGATAGATAGATAGATAGATAGATAGATAGATAGATAGATAGATAGATAGATAGATAGATAGATGATTTTTTTTCAAAAGAAATTTGGTAAAAAATACATGGACCTGCTTTGCTAATGGGGTTTTCAAACCGTTACCTCAATTACACTAGCTAGTGCCTCCATGACAAGTGGCAACAGGCATGCACTCCCTTTTCTGGGATGATACTCACTTGCATATTTTCTGTAGCAGGCTGGGGGTGTTGAGAGTACCATGTAAGTGTTTTCACCTAGCATAGGTGCTATACAGAGTTTGTAACCCTGGGTCTTTTTTGTGACTCTGAACAACCATTTTTGCTATTAAGAAGTAGCATAATGTTTTGGTGAAATTTTCCTTGTCAGAAAACTCAAATACAGTATATTTTACAAGGTGTATTAAAGCCATAAACATCTGTAATCAGAATTCAGCAAAATCATGATTACCACAACAAAGTGCTTTTATAAACTGCCTGCAGCCATGAATGCCACAATTCTATAGAAACTCTCTTTATCCAAGGTCCTTTATTTTTTTGGAGTTTTATGGCCGTTACATCATTCTATGCTTTTACCATTAAATGCTTGCCAGCATTAGTGTTTCGATTGAGCTGATTTACTAAAGCAATAGAGGCTCTTCACTTTTAGCAATGTTCACTTTGCAAAAGGAATGGTAATAAATAAGGATAACCTGTGTTCACTTTGAAAACCAAATCATGTCTGATGGGAATAAAAAAAATTAAGATAAAAAAAAAATAAAAACAAGATTTTGTGCTAGCACATTACTAGTGTGAAGTACAGGCTGACAGGATTGTGAATGGTGTATATATTTTGCCTAGGTTTCTTACCTACACATTGTGAGGGGCTCCAGGGTTTATGACTTGAGATGAGCGAAGTTGCCTGGGTCTAATTTGTTGGTGGTTCACACAATCCTGTTTGAAATCTGCAAAACCTTAACTTAGCAGTCAACCCATTTAAAATCTATGGGGGGAAATCTTAATGCTAAATGCAGCTTAGTGAATAACCCCCTAAAACTTTTAAACTTTAGGAAGTAGCATCCATTGTAAGTTATTTCCTTAGCATTTGAAAAAGTTGAAAATTATTTTGACCTTAATTTCACTTTAAGCTGTATGTGGTGTTACAGAATAGTAAGCTTTTCAGGAACGGCATCAGCAGCTCATATTGTGGCATCACATATTGTGGATGTGTAATTGATATTTTAACTTTTACATTTATCTTGGTTTAAATGCAACAGCAACATCAACTTGAAAAAAAGATTTATTAGGTAGTTTTGGCTGCAACATCTGATTTGTATCAAGCGGTAAAAGGTTTGAATTGAATTATTCCCAAAATATTTAAAATATAGCCTTGATATATGAGTTTGGTAGAAATTGGTTAGTAGCAGGGCCATACTCAAGCATTTGAATAGGCAGAAAATAAAGAGACAGGTTTTATTTTATAAAGATTAGAGTGTTTTTTGTCAGAAAGACAAAAGCCACAAGTATAGTTCAGTGTCTGGACAGTATGTAAGCACTTTGTTTGGGCTGCAATATTAAAGGGAGAGTGATGAAAAGTGGTGTAAAGGAAGCACTCTCTTCACTTTGGCCTCTAACCAGGTATGTGATATGCATGTAGTAAGTTGTGAGTGTTCCTAATGTAATCTCTTTCTTCTTCACCTATTCCTCCTCCAATGTGAGTATGGCACAAAGAGAGGCTCTGGGAAGCTGGGTCCTAGAGCAGGAGTTGGTGAAATAGATGGCAAAGCCTTTCTCATCTTACTCCTTCCAGGTGCAGAGCAACCATGTGTCTACAAGTGCTGATAATGCACCCTTTTCCTCCTCTTCTGCTAACCCTGTCATAGCCCCACAAACTGGATCTGAGGAGCTGGCTGAATTAAAGGCAAATACTATCCCCAGAGCTCTGCAGAAATTAACTTAGGCAAACAGGAGGTCCACCACCTTGTTACTACGTAAAGCCGGCCATACACTGCTTTATTTTTTTTGCTTAACCCACGGGCTGAACAAAAAAATAGAGCAGATCCCTCCTTGAATGCTACGAGCGTGTTGATGCAGGAACCCCACCGGCTGCTGTCAGAATACCGGAAAAGAGCCAGCAGCTAATTTCCTGCCAGCTCTGTTCATATGAAATTTTTCCCACCGGTTCCTTTGATCAGCTGATTGAGGGATTCCAGCTAAAAGGATGCCGACAGCAGCACCTACTGTGCAAATTTCAGCCAGATCCTCAAGAATAGTGATGAGCCAAACATGGGGAAAGTTCGTATTCGAACTCGAACTTAATGCAAGTCTATGGGGGTAGAACATTGAAAATCAAATTTGAAGCATTATATGCAATTCATTTGCCATAAGAGGTGTATGGGGATCCGCCCCCCTTGTGAATAAGTAAGGGGTACTTGTACTCCTACCCATTCACTAAAGGGTAAAATAAAATTGTAAATAAAAAGTCCAGACTTTTGAAAAAATCCTTTATTTGGGAAAAAAATAGACATGTTTTTGACAAGTCTTTTATTTAAAAAAACATAAAAGGTGTATGGGGATCCGGGTACTGCCCTGGGGACAGGAATCAATGAAAAAATGCCTGTAAAGTGGTGCATCTGTACGATGTATAGAACCTGCTGCTGCAAAAATGACATTTCTAAAGAAAAAAAATGACATTTATTTTTTTTAAGTATGCAGTTCCCCCTCCCAAACAATACCAGATCCTTTAGGTCTGGTAGGAATGTTAGAAGGGACCCCATTTTTTTTTTTTAAGTGTGAGGTTCCCCCTTAAAGTCCCTACCAGACCCTTAAGGTCTGGTAGGAATTTTAAGGAGGAACCCCACCCCCACAAATGGGAGGAAAAAACTGTGGGGTCCCCTCTAAAATTCCATACCAGACCCTTAATTCGAGCATAGGCCTGGCAGGGCAGGAAAGGGGTGGACTAGCGAGCGACCCTCCCTCCCATACCAGGTCACATGCCCTCGGCACTGGGATGGTGCTTTTCCAGGGTCTCCCCTGGAAAAGCACCTTGTCCCCGTGCCGACAGGGACAAGGGCCTCTTCCCCACAAGCCCTGGGAAGTTGGTTGTGGGGGTGCGGGAAGGGGGGTTGTTCACATCGGGGTACCCCTTTAATAAAGGGGCACCCAGATGCCGCCCCCCCCTTGTGAATAAGTAAGGGGTACTTGCACCCCTACCAATTCACTAAAGTTCAAGGAAGTTTCCATTTCCTTATATAGTGCGTTTCTATGGAGGAAGCTGTAGACGCATCGGAAGCAGGGGCGGACTGACAACACATGGGGCCCCCGGGCAATATGAGATTATGAGGCCCCCTTGTGCTCCACCCATATTCAAGCCCCACCCACATATACATTCTGGTGTTACAAAAATTATTTTTCCACAATGTTTTTAAAATAGCAGGTCTATTCACTAAAAAGTGAACTGCAGGGGAATTGGTAGGAGACGTTCAAAATCCAGACCGATATAGGTGTTTTGGAAAGGGAGCTAAATGGCAGACTTTTTCTAGTTTAGCTGATTTGACCTAGATTCTTCAGTTCTTCCAATTATCCTGGATGAATTGCAGGAGAATTAGTAGGAGAATTGGCAGGGTGTTAGGGTTGTGGTGTGGGCCCGATTTGACGAGGAGGACCTCCTTTGCAACTCCGTCTGTGACCACTGGGGTTTGTTCAAACAGTGTGCGCAGGCAGGTGCTGATCCTGGGTTGCTCAGATGAGTGGAGAAGTCAGTTAATCTCTCCAATTGGGAAGTCAGGAGGCAGACCGGATTGAACACACCGAGGATAATCCAAAGAGTCATCAGGAAACAAGCCGGGTCGATAACAGGCGGGCAAGGCAGTACAAGGGATAATCCAAAGAGTCGTCAGAAGCGAAGCCAGATCACAGTGTTTTCAAGGAGACAAGAGCAAGGCACAGACATCCACACAGGCTGAAGATCACTCAGCATTGAATGAAGGATCTGAGTTGCCTTATATAGACCAGGGATGGGTTATTGCGCATGCACCGGCGTGATGACGTCACCGGGACGTATCCGCGTAGTGACGTCACAACGCGTGACCCCGCCGGGTCTTCTGGCGACTGCGCCTGCGTGGCCTGGATGCGCCGGCGGACGTCCTCTCTGTGTGCGTCCCCGCACTGGAGCCCGGATCGGGACCCGATATGCCCCACGGACCGGGACCCGACATGGCCCACGGACCGGGACCCGACATGGCCCACGGACCGGGACCCGACATGGCCCACAGACCGGGACCCGATACACGGTAACTGAATAATGTAGGACTGGAACGGGGGTTTGAGCGCATTTTGCATGTGCGGAATGCAACCCCCCCAC
>NW_017306427.1:382036-389152 GCF_000935625.1 Nanorana parkeri
CGCGTGACCCCGCCGGGTCTTCTGGCGACTGCGCCTGCGTGGCCTGGATGCGCCGGCGGACGTCCTCTCTGTGTGCGTCCCCGCACTGGAGCCCGGATCGGGACCCGATATGCCCCACGGACCGGGACCCGACATGGCCCACGGACCGGGACCCGACATGGCCCACGGACCGGGACCCGACATGGCCCACAGACCGGGACCCGATACACGGTAACTGAATAATGTAGGACTGGAACGGGGGTTTGAGCGCATTTTGCATGTGCGGAATGCAACCCCCCCACACACACACCAGTGCATGCAGTAAGATCCTCATGAGTATGGCCCATTATTAGAACCAATGCAGGGCAGATCTCAGACCAGAACCAATACATGGCAGACCTCAGGGTAGAACCAATGCATGGCAGACTCAGACCAGAACCAATACCCGGCAGACCTCAGACCAGAACCAATATACGGCAGACCTCAGACCAGAACCAATGCTCAGCAGATCTCAGACTAGCACTAATGCACGGCAGACCTCAGACCAGAACCAATCCAAGGCAGGCCACAGACCCGAACCAATCCAAGGCAGACCACAGACCAGACCCCAATGCACGCAAGACTGTAGACCAGACCCAATCCATGGTAAAACCCAAACCAGCACCAATGCTCAGCAGACTGCAAACCAGATTCAATGCACGGCAGACCGCAGATTAGGCAGTTAGAATGACAAATACACAACATTTCCAGGATCAGCCATAACACACACACACACACTGATCCCTGTGGAACATCACCTGCACATATGTTACACTTTCACTTGCCCTACATCTTTGGGCACAGTTGTCAGTCTAAAGCTGTCGCTGAGAGCTGTCACTGTGTCGTCCCCCCTATGTATATATGTAGTGTTGTGATGTGTCACCTGCACTCCTTACAGCGATTGAACCTTGATTAATGATTGTGATGCTTTTAGTTATTGCATGGATGGTGCCATGTATTCCAAAATCGTAGAAGATGGAGATCACCAGCACTCATTTGCCATATGACATGCGTTAAAACACGCATGATGCATGCACCCCTATAGGCATTTTACATACTACACATAGCGTGGATGTATGCATAGCAAGGCAATTGGACAGGTAGTCTGCTTTTCTTGCATGCAAGCTAAATGGCCATGGTAAAGAATGATATGATGGGTTGTACATAATTTGTTATATTTTGATACGACCCCTGTGGTCTTTATATCCGGTGTTGTATACAGTCATCTACCTTGTTCTGCCTTCATATACCGTAGTTTTGCTGTTTGTTTATATCTCTCCTTGACATTTGATGCCGTCCCTGCTCGTTCCATTATACCGTAGCTCTGCTGTTTGTTTATATCTCTCCTTGACATTTGATGCCCTGTCCCTGCTCGTTCCATTCTCCCCGCTCCTCCTTCACCCCCTTATCTCCTTTCAGTTCTTCTGCTGCTGCCCGGCTTATCTAAGTTGATTTATTTATTGTTCCTCGTACAAGGAGCAGTCTCCCCTCTTCTCCTGTGTGCTGATGTGTTCAGTGTTCCAGCCAGACAGGACAGATTGAGGACCTGCTGTGTTCAGCGCGCCGGACAGCTGGCCCGGATTCTCCACAAGGCCACCGCGGCCCCGCCTCGGGGTGGCAGGGCGCCGAGGGGCGACATTGGTGTCCTTGTGGGGAAGTTCCGGGTGTCGGGCGGTAAGTTGCCCTCTCTACATTTAGTCCTGCTTTGCACAAGCAGGACTAAATCTAGAGTGAGGGAAGCTGATTGTTTGTTTACATGTGATCTTGGCGATGTCGCCGAGATCACATGTAAAAAGTCTGCAGCCTCTCCCCCTCCCCCCTGCACTTACCTCTCTCCTCTGGTTCCGTCCTCCGGGCTCCGCCGCCGAGTCTCTCCTAACTGCAGTGAGCAGAGCAGTAGGGTTAAAAGTAACCCTGCCACTCCGTGTATACAGTGAGAGGGGAGAGCTGTGCTCTTCCTCTCTCAAAAAAACAATGTACAGCGCTCTTGGGCAATATGTGGATATGGATGTGATGTGGTATGCAGCCCTAGAGAACAGGAGGAGGCACCTGTGGTAAATAGAACTACAAAACATAAGAGGGCGCAATGACCTGGGTGTGTATGTATAATCACAATAATAAAGTTAGTAATGACACTTACATTGACGTTGAAAGACTGGAGGAAACCTCTGATGGGGATCGAGGTGCTCGAGGGAAGAGCCTTCAGTGGGTGAGCAGCAAGGGAGAGCCCGTCCAAACGAGCGGGTAGCTGAAACCGAGGGAGAAAGATTGCTTGAGGTCCGTCCGTGTCCCTGCTATGTCTGCGGGGGTAGGGTTGAATGGGACTCGGCGGCTTAGGGTCGGCTTCTGCAGACGGGGTGGCGGCTGCAGGAAGCACCGCTCGGTGAAAACTCGAACTCGATCCCCATCAGAGGTTTCCTCCAGTCTTTCAACGCCAATGTCAGTGTCATTACTATCTTTATTATTGTGATTATACATAAACACCCAGTTCATTGCGCCCTCTTATGTTTTTTAGTATTGTGGAACCTGGCCTTGGGGCGGCAGGGAGAGTAAATCCGGCTGAACGAGGGAGCCGCAGGCAATTGGCAACTTGCGCAAGACAGGCCTTGCCCAACCGCCACTGTCCGACTTTGTTAAAGTGGTGACATCACGTTTCTGGTGGGCCCGGGGTGCAGGAAACAAATTCTGCATGCAGGTTGGAAGTGGGCAAAAGAACACAGGGGTCGATGACGGGCCCCCTGCTGGCCACGGAGCCTCGGGGAATGCCAGAGTGACTGAATGGTCAGTCTGCCCCTGATCGGAAGCCTAGGAGCTAATCATTTCAGCTACTAGGCTTAATGCTGGACCCCGCTCGTCATAGACAGCACCCACTGAGACCAACGCCGGTTTAAAGCAGTGCTGGGTTGAAAAGCACTATCCCAGCACCAATTTAAAACTGCGGCTGGGAATCAAGTGATTAAACTTGCTCATTTAAAGATTTTACAAACTGATTGTTTATGTCAGTTGCACCAAAAGCCTTATTATATTAGTGAAATTACAATAAGGGTTTGTCTAATGCAAGAATACCAATGTGTGTTTTCTTGCCTGGCAAGAAAACTTTTATCCTTTTTACTTTAGAAAAATGAAGTCCTAATTTACATTCTAATGTGGTACTTGTTTACTGCATTTAACAAGATGTGCCCATTTTAAAGTTAGTGTACATACATATTTTTAAGTGTACACGTATGATCCAGGCAGGCTACTTACAATGTCACTGCATAATGCATAGCCCTTAAGATACTAATGTACCAGAAAATCATTAAGGTGGAAGAATAGCAGCTAAACAGAGCATTTCTAAGAGAAAACCAAAGGCTGGCATTAAAAGGAGAGAAGATTTGTCTCCTCTGAATTAAAATTATTTTCAAAGACTTGTTTATGGTCAGACTGAGGCCACTTATCCTCTCCATCCAAGAGTTTTATAGTCTTATTGCATTGTAAGATTATACAATAATCACTTACTAACCCTTGTGTGGAAGATAGGTGATGATATCATAGTATCTTTTACTGCTATAAAAAAAGTAATAGCTGAAAGGTGCATTCCCCCGAAAAACACATGGTACTCTCTAAAATACCCCTGTATTTTATTTGTTAGTGTTTCAAATAACAGCCTGAGATATAACAAACTACTTACCAATGAGTAAGAACCATAATTTGCTTGCCTGTGTTTGCTGCATGGTGAAATCTAAAGTAGATCTTAGAGCCGAACTCCAGGCTACTAAAATGTAATCTTGTTGTGCCCCCTCTCCTGCACAGCAATGGTTAGTTGCTCATTTTGCAAAGGTAGATAGGAATAAGTACAATTCTTACCTTATTTCTCACTACTGCAGCAGTCAGCATTCTGTGAAACTCCTTGGATATGGATGGGCCCTCAGCATCCTCACATCAACGCAGCACTGCAAAAAGCTTCTGACACACTGAACAACCAGGCAGGTAACAGTATTACTAGGTGCAGCTTGCAACTTCCTAAGTCAACTCTCTGAACCATCAGACAGGTAACAGCACTATTACTCGGCTCTTAGACTGGTCCCTTCTACCTTGTTCCCCCTCCACTGTAATGATCTAAAGATCCTGAAGTCATCACGTTCTATACATTATATAGAACATGAGGAGGCCAAGGAACATTCCATTGCTGCAGTGGAGGAAGAGACAGGCGATGGGAGTTCTGTGACAGCTGGCCAGATCCAAGGTTTGTGTGAGTATTACTTTTTGTTTTTAACCTAGATGCAAAAAAGCACTTAACCCCTACAGTGCGGGGGTAGCCCCACTGCAAGGGTTAAGAGTTTTTTCCCCTGGGGAACCAAGGGAAGGGGACACCACAGAGTTTTTCCCCTAGCTCTCATGCCCTTAAAGCAGTGGTCTCAAAGTACCGGCCCGTGGGTCAATGGTGGCCCCCGAGCCGGTACTATGTGGCTCGCAGCCAACTGACAGGTGATCGTAACCGCAATCCTAACTTGTAGGAGCAGCTACACAGTCTGGATCTCTGTCGGATGCAGAGCACATAGCTGCTTTTCTGTGCCGGCCCCCCAGATCCTTCACTCCTTCACTACTTCACAGTGAATGCCGGCCGAAAGGATTGATTAGTAAGGTCTGCAGCAGACATTACTAATCAACCCCTAGATCACCAGGGATCGTGCCTCCTCATCTCATCCCTGCAAAAAGGTAAGCAAGAGAGGGGGCTCTGTATTTTATTTTATATGTGGGTATGCGAGGGGGGGAGTGTATTTTTTTATGTGTATGGCGGGGAGTGGATTGCTTTATATGACGTGGTGTATTTTGGGTGTTTGGGGAGGGTATTATTTATATGTGCAAGGGTAGTAATTTTGTTATGTGTATGGGGGGTGGGAGTGTATTATTTTATATGTGCAGGCAGTGCCGGCGCTACCATGCAAGCAGCACAAGCTGCCGCTAGATTGTGCTGGTGGGGGAGGGCGGAATAACAGCGCCTGCCATTAACAGGAACAGTGGCATGGATGGGGGCTATGAGCTTCAGTCTTCTATAGTCTGAGCCCCACTCCCAGCTCCCTCTGCTGTGTGCTCTCCCCCTCCCCCCAGGGCTCACAGAATTCTTGGACTGCATGGCACTCCATGTACTGAAGGAAGTACCGCCCACCAACTGAAGACTGCAAGAAAAAGGTATGTTTAAGTATGGTGTATACCTCCGTTATATTGGCGGTCAGTGTTAACACTTTCGTTACATTGGCGGTCATTGTGAATACCTTTGTTACATTGGTGGTCATTGAATACCTTTGTCACATTGGCGGTCAGTGTGAATACCTTTGTTACATTGGCGGTCAGTGTGAATACACTCGTTACATTGGCGGTCAGTGTGAATACCTCCGTTATATTGGCGGTCAGTGTGAATACTTTTGTTACATTGTCGGTCAGTGTTAATACCTTTGTTACATTGGTGGGTCAGTGTGAATACCTTTGTTACATTGGCGGTCAGTGAGAATATCTTTGCTACATTGCCGGTCAGTGTGAATACTTTCATTACATTGGCGGTCAGTGTGAATACCTTTGTTACATTGGCGGTCAGTGCGAATACCTTTGTTACATTGGCAGTCAGTGTGAATACTTTTGTTACATTGGCGGTCAGAGTGAATACCTCCGTTACATTGGCGGTCAGTATGAATACCTTTGTTACATTGCCGGTCAGTGCGAATACTTTCGTTACATTACCGGTCAGTGTATATACCTCCATTACAAGGGCGGTCTGTGCTGTTAGTTTTGCTATCTTTAATGAAGATCTATGGGGGGTGTGTCCTTGTATTGGGGTGCTCCATGGTAATAGACATGGGGTGTCAATGCCTGTGGCTTTACATATAGGGCTTCAGAAGATGATGGTCATTCTTTTCCCAAATTCTGGATATGTTTAGTGTGAGCTGCTTCATTATGCTTTCTGAAGTGGTACACTTTGGGGGGTGTCTTTGTGTTGGGGTGCTCCACAGTAATCTATTTGGGGTGTCATTGCTTGTGGCTTCGCATACACAGCACTAGTAGCTGATAGTCTTCCTTTTTTCAAAATGCTTCTGAGATAATTGTTTTAACCTGTAACATGGATATCACAGATCTCCTATTAGTTTTGGAGTGCTGCTTAATGGGATTTTTTGCAGCACTAGCGCTACCATAAGACAGCCTGAGGGTGCCGGGGGGGGCGGAAAAATGCACCTTCGCATGTGCAGGCAAAAATCTTTGCACCAGCCCTGTGTGCAGGGGTAGTAATTTGTTTTACTTGTAATGGGGGGGGGGGGTTTTTTTATTTGGGAAGGGGAGGACTGTTTGGAAATTAGGGATTCCTGCACCAGGAACTTGCATTTTTCTGCAGCAGGCATGCCTAATCTGGCGTTTACAAGCAGCAGCTGTCACCCATTCAGGTTAATGATCAGGTGTGCATGTAAGCGCCTGCACATCGCATGTAATGGCATGTTAATGGTGTGGGATCAATCACTATCCCTGGAAACATTGATTGTGCATCCAGGGAGAGTGTTTTCTAACCACATGTAATCATATCACATACTATTACATGCGGTGTGCAGTGGTTTACATGCAGCTGCTGTCACCTGATCATTAACATGAATGGGTGACAGCTGCCACTGATTAATGCATTCCTGCTGCAGGAAAATGCAAGTTCCAGACACAGGAATCCCTAATCTCACTTAAACTTACAGATATGAACAGGGCCTTATTGTGTGTGTATTGGTGTCCATAGTACTATACCGGATATAAAGTAGTTACATTTTATTTTGGAGTATGAAATGTGCCTAGCAACCCCTATGGGAGAAAACAATTTGTCGAGTGGCCCCCAAGTGAACTGAGTTTGAGACCCCTGCCTTAAAGGATAATTACACTTTAAAAAAACAATTACACAACAAAGTACACTTACATTTTTGTCCTTTTGTCCTAAGTTAACTAAATAAATAAAATTCAAAAATTCTTATTTAACCTCCCTGGCGGTCTGATTATTTAATTATTTTTTCCTTTTTTTGTTCAATTTCTTTCCCTTCTTTTTCCGTTTTTTTCGTTATTTTTACTTTTAAAATTCCCGCCAGTTCCGCCCCC
>NW_017306427.1:390477-396651 GCF_000935625.1 Nanorana parkeri
ATGGGGGGTGGTGGGTTATTTTATATGTGCAAGAGTAGTACGTTTAGGTGCAATTAGGGATTCCTGCACCAGGAACTTGCATTTTTCTGCAGCAGGCATGCCTAATCTGGCGTTTACAAGCAGCAGCTGTCACCCATTCAGGTTAATGATCAGGTGTGCATGTAAGCGCCTGCACATCGCATGTAATGGCATGTTAATGGTGTGGGATCAATCACTATCCCTGGAAACATTGATTGTGCATCCAGGGAGAGTGTTTTCTAACCACATGTAATCATATCACATACTATTACATGCGGTGTGCAGTGGTTTACATGCAGCTGCTGTCACCTGATCATTAACATGAATGGGTGACAGCTGCCACTGATTAATGCATTCCTGCTGCAGGAAAATGCAAGTTCCAGACACAGGAATCCCTAATCTCACTTAAACTTACAGATATGAACAGGGCCTTATTGTGTGTGTATTGGTGTCCATAGTACTATACCGGATATAAAGTAGTTACATTTTATTTTGGAGTATGAAATGTGCCTAGCAACCCCTATGGGAGAAAACAATTTGTCGAGTGGCCCCCAAGTGAACTGAGTTTGAGACCCCTGCCTTAAAGGATAATTACACTTTAAAAAAACAATTACACAACAAAGTACACTTACATTTTTGTCCTTTTGTCCTAAGTTAACTAAATAAATAAAATTCAAAAATTCTTATTTAACCTCCCTGGCGGTCTGATTATTTAATTATTTTTTCCTTTTTTTGTTCAATTTCTTTCCCTTCTTTTTCCGTTTTTTTCGTTATTTTTACTTTTAAAATTCCCCCCAGTTTCCCCCCCCCCCCTTGCAACGCAGGTGCTCGCAAGGGACGGAACCCGGAAAAAGGATGTCACAGCGTGGCTCGAGGGACAAGGTAAGTGACACTATGCTGTAATTCCGAGTGTGGCTCAGAGTTAGCGCTTATGGTACTGAAAATTAACCCCGAGCCACACTCGGGATTACCGCAAAGGAGGTTAATATTGTTGTGGGGTCTGGCCTGGGGCTGCCCTGAAGCTTTGAAACTGAAGGTTCTTTATAGATTTTCAAACTTTTATTTCACTATTAGCACTAATTAAGCCTTAAAGTCTTGTCAGTTAATCAATGGAGAGGCTGAGGGGAGAGCCATTATTGGGTTGTACTTAAGGCATCAGTTGCCCTTATTTTGGCCCTGAACATAGCAACAAACTGCACAGGCACCTGGATCTCTAAGGATCTCAGGATGTCTACACAAGCATACTGACATGAGATGATGTCTAAACAAAGATGGTACTGTCCTGCTGGTCAAAAAAAGCAGAAGAAGGCATCATGAGGTGGAACACTGTGATGTCTGTGGGAAGTTAAAAAAAATGCCTGTGAGTGTTACAGTTACACATTACATTTTATGTGTGGTGTTTATCTATATCAGGTGTTATTTTCACCTTAAATTAATCATTGTAGAGAAATTGTATTACCATACAATGAGGCATGCATGAGAGGGGAGTACCACATCCCAATAATTGATTTTAAAGAAAAAAGAGAAAGTTCAGACTTTTAAGGTACTCCAAGGATCAGAAAAAGTGTTTCTTTTTGTAAAATATAACCATTTTTTATTTAAACATATTTAAAACATATACTTTTTTTAAATTGTAGTGAAAGGACCAAAAGGACAATTAGATGTTCATATTATAATTTTCATTATTGCACACGTTGCACTACAGTAATGCCATTGGCAGAATGGTATGACCCCAAGAAATAGATGTTCTTTTTTCTATTAACAGAAATGCTGAATATGGTACGGTAGCTCCAGCTACTGTGATTAATGGATGGCCATTGTGTAAAGTTAGGGATCATGCCTGGTCCACAATTGAAAGGGTCTCTGATCAGGTCTGAGCCTCATTGGAGACAGGTGGGTGTTGCCCAGAAAAGACAGTAGCCTTGCTTTGGCCTGTGCTTCACCAGGAGACAGATTGCTACAGCGTGCCTGTAGAGGGACATACAAGGAGTGTGTGTCCAGACCTGTCTGGCCTTACAGACCCAGAACCCAGACCCCCAATTCAGAAATCAGTTTGGAAAGGACATGCTGCAATAAACAACTTTTTCTTCAGAACAGAAACAGGTAGGAAACTGCAACAAAGTTTGTTAAAATGCTTGTAATGTACACAGATCACAGAGATTTGTTTTATCACCAAAAGTGGTATTACACTACACTACATGTTTACGGCAATAGGTTATTTTTTGGAAAAATGCTTGCATCGCTAGCTGTATGGATATAGCATATTTCTCCTGAAAACTTTAGTGACATACAATAAATGATGGTTATAAGGGCAGACATAAATACATCAGCTATTTTGATGCCAAATGCACCAGCACTTTATTGACAGAGTACTTACAGCATTGGAAGTGTCCTTCTCAGGCTTTACACATTGCTAGTAATAACATATTTATAAAACACTGATCCACATTTACTGGGATTATTATCATGGAGGCAGAGGCTGTACAGACCAACCTACTCAAACTTTTCAATTCTGACAGTGAAAGATTTTGTCTGCTTTTGAAGCCCTACTCCAGCCTGCTATGGGTCCTCCACACCTGGGAACAGCACCATCAAGAGATTCATACAGCAGGCTTGGACGAATAAAACTCCAGTTCAACAGGTATTTTAAAAAACCCACAAGGGTGGGAGTGGTATCAGGTTTTGCGTGGACACAGCTTTAAACAGACATAACTATTCAATGAAAATTTCACAGTACATTTTTTTATAAGCACTGCACAAGAGCAAACCAATAAGATTTATATGTACGGATGTCAAATCAGTGAAAAAGTGGTGGTATAGCATTATACCCATCATCCTTGGATTTCAAAATTCTTTATGGAATAAGCCCTGCCAGAATTTGTGCCACAAAACATACATAAGGAATGCAAGTTTTGTAATAAATGATAAAAAAAATATGACCACCCACCTAAAGAAAAAGCATAATTGCTTCTCTATGCTGTTCTTCCTATAGCTTTATGTGTATCATTATCCATTTATTTCTCCATTGCCATGGCAATGGCAATTGAGATTTTATTATAAAGATGGATTAGTATTTTTCCTTTTTTAGTTTTGCTTGGTTTTTCTTTAATTTCTGAGTTATAATAGGGCTCCTATCTACACAAGTCTTCCTCAGTGCACATTCAGCATGAAAAAGGGTGACCTTTCCATGTATCCATGTCTATTATCTGCCTCCTCCTTCCACAGCTGTTATCGATTTCAAACAGCACAATTGTTATGCATAATAATACATGCAGGAAATTTGTCCTGAATTAATAGCTCAATCTAGTGTAGTTACATACCTGTGAAACACTTATACTTGCAACATAGTTATTTAGTTAGTTAGTTAGTTAGTTAGTTAGTTAGTTAGTTAGAAAGAAAAAAAAAGCTACTTTAAAAGAAACAAACATTAAACAAAAATATGTAAGTAGGCATTTTCTAATTGACTAAATAAGATTACAGTATATAATATGAATACAAGCAACTCCACAGACACTCCCATTAATAGTAATGAGTAAGTCTGAAACACTAAAGATTTGATCATTCCTATTAATAGATAGTTCAGTGGGTTTGGATGCTGTCTTCACATTATCTAATTTTATCTTATCTACATTAATAAGCCTGAATGATCTGACTGCCAAATTACTTTCACTAGCAAATTACGCTTTTCTTTAAAAATACCTTTTTAATTGGGTTTTAAGGACTTTTAAGAGGGTGCAGCTATTCCTTGATGGATATCTGGAAATAGTAGGAGCTTGACCTGTGTTCTTGTTCGGGAAGTTTCAGATAGGAGATTTTGTTGCTCTGACAACATGACATTTGCAGCAAAACGTGCGCGCGCGCGAAACCTCAAAAAACGATAATACCCAAAATTGGCCATAGGCGACGCTTTAAAAGCTGTTACCGCTCATCAGTTTAGTGTTATCAGTGATTGATGGCCCTAAAATGATTGCTCTCACTGCGACGCTCGCGGTGATATGTAACATGTGTAGCGCAATTGTAATTTTTGCGCGCTGGGGCACCGGACGCGTATTTACGTTTATAGGCGCGTAAACGTGGGGGTTTTGTTGCTCTGACAACATGACATTTGCAGCAAAACGAAGCAGCATCTAGAACAGTCACAATTCTGCCTTCCCATCTACCCCTTTTTTGTGTGGGAATATGTTGCTCTCCTATTGTCCTTTTCTTCTCACTTCTGCTTTATCTTCATTATAAATCCTACTGTCATCGCCTGAATCCAAATTACCTTAACCATTAGAGCTACAGGTTGTGTCAAGAGGGCCAAAAGTAGTGACAACTGTTTTCATTTTAAGTTCAAGCACTTGTATAGAGTTTGTACCACCTGCAAAACGTGGCTGGGACTCTGCTCCCCTTCTTGCCTCTAGCTAGTTCAGCTAACTGAAAAGTTTTGCAGGCAACTGGCTGCTCTGTGCTCCTAAGGCTTCATTCACACTTGAGCGGGTTTCCGCACATATGCGCATGTGCGGAAACACACTAAACATACAAAACAATGCATTCCAATGTGCATTGTTCAGACTATTGCAAAATAGTCTAACCACGATTTTAGGGGTGGATTTGGCACGTGTATGTAAAAAACGCAAACGCCATATGTGAATAAAGCCTAAGAAGTAGAGGAGGAGGAGATGGAGGTGGAAAGGGTGCATTAGCAGCACTAGCAGGCAAGTAGCTGCTTTGGGTCTTTGTTGAGAAGGAGCATTTTAAAGTAAACCGCTTTGAAAATTGTTTGTTCTTGCCCTAATGTGCAAGTATGCCAGAACTCCACTTCCATCTCTGCCACTGACACTTCTGGGTTCTCAGAAGTCCTCTTCAGACATTGGGTGGCCACTGCTGATGTAACTTCTGTGCATGTGCACAGGAGTTAAATCCTCTCCGGAACATGGTCCATTTACAGCATCTTAGAGATGCTGTGAATGGGCTGAGTGTGAACACTGCATGGCGCAAGCACCATACAGTGTACACAAAAATATGTAAAAAAAATCGCTAGGGGAGAGAGGAATAATTATTTAAGCAGAAGAGGCTTTCTTCCCAACCTCCCAGTGATTTTTTACTTTACTTCTACTTTAAGGAAGATAAGACAAAAAGGAATGCCTTTCCATGATGGTGGATGGTAGGACTGGTCTGCATTACGGAGAATAGAAAGGACTGTCAGAAACAGAAGGGGAAGTGGAGGAGGAAGGTGAGGTGAAGGTGAAGTAAGACAAGATGGTAGCAATGCTTGTCACCTACTACCTTCACATGCACACCTCTATATCTCCTTTTATGTCTGCCTTTATAATTTTTTTTAAATGTTTTTTATTTGTGTAAGGGCAGGTGGTCTATGGTCATAGGATTCTACCTTTAACTCTTGCTGCTATATGCCCTTCCCCCTGACCGTAGGCTTTCCACCCTCCATTTTGTGCTGCCTACCCTTCCTGTGTTGTGGAAGGGCAGGCAGTCTATAGATGTAGATTTTGCATAAACTATACTATTGAACTCTTGTGCCACTGGCCAATTTTTAAAAAGTTACATGCTTTTGATTGATTTTTTTTTAAGTGCAAACTTTCCTATAGTTTTAAGAGCTGTTGTTGCTGCTGTGTCCACCATTCATTTCAGGCCTATTACTGCTGGATTTAAAAAAAAATCAGGTGTCGCAGCCAAAACTAACTAAAATATACTTTTTTTCAAGTTGTAATGAATCAGACTGGGGTGCTGTTGCTGTATTTAAGTCCTAGAAGAGAGGTTAAAAAATCAATTAACCAGTTGACATCCGCGGTGTTAAACCCCCTTCCCATCCAGGCCATTTTTCAGTATTCAGCGCTGCGGTACTTTAACTGACATTTATTCCGTCATGCAGCGCTGTACTGAAATGAATTTTATACCCTTTTTTGGGGACAGATAGAGCTTTCTTTTGGTGGTATTTATTCACCACTGGGGGTTTAATTTTTTTACTATATTAAGGAAAAATTACCGAAATTTAAAAAAAAAAAACAGTTTCCCCTATATTAAATGATAAAACATTTATTATTACCCAATTTTTTGGTAAAATATAAAAGATGGGGTCACGTCGGGTAAAAAGACACTAAACATGTCAAGCCTTAAAATTGCGTGCGCGCGCGCGAAACCTCAAAAAACGATAAC